>NC_081208.1:5000-103189 GCF_902713425.1 Acipenser ruthenus
TACTGCCAGTAAACACCTCACGCCGGTCGTAACCTCTCCCCACATCGCTACCCCCATCCCCCTGTGTTTTACTGGCTAGCTCAGATGAACACAAACATGCTAAACCCTTCTACAGTCTTTTTTCTTCCTCTCTTAAGCACAGTGTTGCCAGCGCTTAGCCCAGTTCAGTGGCTGTGCTGGCACACAAAGTCGCAACTCCATAAAAAGAGAGAAAGCAGGAAAGTGCTGCTGACGGTTCTGCTCGGTTTCTTTTATGTGTGAACGTGGCGTCTGCTTGGGGAGCTTTTCGGGTCCATAAAGCTTGTGGGGGATCTTTTCATTAGGGGCTGTTATTCGTAAAGCGACTGTCGGCGTTTTAAATGACCTTGGCCATTGATTCCTCCCTGTACTGAAATAAAAACAGACGAAGGCTTTTCATTCCTCTCCTTTCTTGTTTTAATGCTCTCCCCCCCCCTTCAAAAAAACCTAAAGGAAGGATGTAATCTCGAGCCATTAAGGCTTGGGACAACACAGCCACAGTGTGAAGGCATCAGTGAATCTCTGACGTTATGTTTCCCCAACACCATGCATGATACAAGCCTGCAGAAGAGTGGAGAAACACTCAGCACTGACCAGTGGAGTTACACACACACACACACACACACACAGCACTGACCAGTGGAGTTACACACACACACACACACACAGCACTGACCAGTGGAGTTACACACACACACACACACACACACACACACACAGCACTGACCAGTGGAGTTAGACACACACACACACACACACAGCACTGACCAGTGGAGTTACACACACAGACACACACACAGCACTGACCAGTGGAGTTACACACACACACACACACACACAGCACTGACCAGTGGAGTTACACACACACACACACACAGCACTGACCAGTGGAGTTACACACACACACACACACACAGCACTGACCAGTGGAGTTACACACACATACACACACACACACACAGCACTGACCAGTGGAGTTACACACACACACACACACACACACAGCACTGACCAGTGGAGTTACACACACACACACACACACACAGCACTGACCAGTGGAGTTATACACACATACACACACACACACACACACAGCACTGACCAGTGGAGTTATACACACACACACACAGCACTGACCAGTGGAGTTATACACACACACACACAGCACTGACCAGTGGAGTTACACACACACACACACACAGCACTGACCAGTGGAGTTATACACACACACACACAGTACTGACCAGTGGAGTTATACACACACACACACACACACACACACAGCACTGACCAGTGGAGTTACACACACACACACAGCACTGACCAGTGGAGTTATACACACACACACAGCACTGACCAGTGGAGTTATACACACACACACACACACACAGCACTGACCAGTGGAGTTATACACACATACACACACACACACACACACACAGCACTGACCAGTGGAGTTATACACACACACAGCACTGACCAGTGGAGTTATACACACACACAGCACTGACCAGTGGAGTTACACACACACACACACAGCACTGACCAGTGGAGTTACACACACACACACACAGCACTGACCAGTGGAGTTATACACACACACACACAGCACTGACCAGTGGAGTTATACACACACACAGCACTGACCAGTGGAGTTATACACACACACAGCACTGACCAGTGGAGTTACACACACACACACACACACAGCACTGACCAGTGGAGTTACACACACACACACACAGCACTGACCAGTGGAGTTATACACACACACACACAGCACTGACCAGTGGAGTTATACACACACACAGCACTGACCAGTGGAGTTACACACACACACACACACACACACACACACAGCACTGACCAGTGGAGTTACACACACACACACACAGCACTGACCAGTGGAGTTACACACACACACACACACACAGCACTGACCAGTGGAGTTACACACACACACACACAGCACTGACCAGTGGCGTTATACACACACACACACAGCACTGACCAGTGGAGTTATACACACACACAGCACTGACCAGTGGAGTTATACACACACACAGCACTGACCAGTGGAGTTATACACACACACAGCACTGACCAGTGGAGTTACACACACACACACACACACACACAGCACTGACCAGTGGAGTTACACACACACACACACAGCACTGACCAGTGGAGTTACACACACACACACACACACACAGCACTGACCAGTGGAGTTACACACACACACACAGCACTGACCAGTGGAGTTATACACACACACACACAGCACTGACCAGTGGAGTTACACACACACACACACACACACACACACACACAGTACAGAAACAACACCCACGCTCAATACTATAACATGCTGCCAATTACAGAGAGAAGACCTGGCACTTTTAAAAACCGGTCTTACAATCTGTCTTGCGTTGTTTTCTCTGGATTTGAAGTGATCTACATCATTAGTTGTTGTCTGAATGCTGGAATCATCGGTTCATGCAGCACTACACAATGCAGCGCGTTGAGTGATGAACTCCTTGTAAAAATGAAAAAAAAACACTTTTGCTTGGTTTGAAGACCGTCGTTAAAGTTCTCCCCTCTTTTTTTTACGAGGGTTTCTGTGCTCCGCGGAATGACACGCTCGTAAACCCGTCGCTCGACCTCGTTTCAGAGGATTTATACCGTTCGTTAGGGCTGGTGACGCTGCCTGCTTAAGAAATTCCAAACACTGTAATTATGTTTGCTGAGCTTTTTATTGAGGTAACTTGTTATTTTAATGATATGTTTTATTCGATATTAATTCAGCTTGGTTGTAACATTTTGTTTTATAATTTTTAAAACATTGCCCTGCTCTGAAATGTAACAGACTCATCTTTCTCTTTATCTGCTCTACCCGCACAGAGCAGAGGGAGGCTGTTCAGAGAGTATAAGAGCCTCCCTTTCTCTTTATCTGCTCTACCCGCACAGAGCAGAGGGAGGCTGTTCAGAGAGTATAAGAGCCTCCCTTTCTCTTTATCTGCTCTACCCGCACAGCGCAGAGGGAGGCTGTTCAGAGAGTATAAGAGCCTCCCTTTCTCTTTATCTGCTCTACCCGCACAGAGCAGAGGGAGGCTGTTCAGAGAGTATAATTAATCGCTTTTAAAATATGCCCTTCTGTTGGTAAAACGCAGTTGAAAATCTTCATTCCCTTTTGTTAAGTCAGGAGTCTCCAAATTGATGGAGAAAATAACACAGCCCAAACACACACAGCCAGCAGCAAAGTGACTAAGTACAAGGCAGTAATTGAAAAGCGATAATCTCAGGCTCGGCCGAGCGACTGGCAATTCTCAGTGTTTAGTCCTACTCCCTCCCCTCCCCTCTCTCTCTCTATCCCCTCTCGTTTTTTTCCTCCCCCTCTCTCTCTCTATCCCCCTCTCGTTTTTTTCCTCCCCCTCTCTCTCTCTCTATCCCCCTCTCGTTTTTTTCCTCCCCCTCTCTCTCTCTATCCCCTTTCGTTCTTTTCCTCCCCTCTCTCTCTATCCCCCTCTTGTTCTTTTCCTCCCCCCTCTCTCTATCCCCTCTCGTTCTTTTCCTCCCCTCTCTCTATCCCCTCTCGTTCTTTCCCCCCTCTCTCTATCCCCCTCTCGTTCTTTTCCTCCCCCTCTCTCTCTATCCCCCTCTTGTTCTTTTCCTCCCCTCTCTCTCTATCCCCCTCTTGTTCTTTTCCTCCCCCTCTCTCTCTATCCCCCTCTCGTTCTTTTCCTCCCCCTCTCTCTCTATCCCCCTCTCGTTCTTTCCCCCCTCTCTCTCTCTCTATCCCCCTCTTGTTCTTTTCCTCCCCTCTCTCTATTCCCCTCTCGTTCTTTCCCCCCTCTCTCTCTCTCTATCCCCTCTCGTTCTTTTCCTCCCCTCTCTCTATCCCCCTCTTGTTCTTTTCCTCCCCTCTCTCTCTATTCCCCTCTCGTTCTTTCCCCCCTCTCTCTCTCTCTATCCCCTCTCGTTCTTTTCCTCCCCTCTCTCTATCCCCCTCTTGTTCTTTTCCTCCCCTCTCTCTCTATTCCCCTCTCGTTCTTTCCCCCCTCTCTCTCTCTCTATCCCCTCTCGTTCTTTCCCCCCTCTCTCTATCCCCTCTCGTTCTTTTCCTCCCCCTCTCTCTCTATCCCCCTCTCGTTCTTTTCCTCCCCCTCTCTCTCTATCCCCCTCTTGTTCTTTTCCTCCCCTCTCTCTCTATCCCCCTCTCGTTCTTTTCCTCCCCTCTCTCTCTCTCTATCCCCTCTCGTTCTTTCCCCCCTCTCTCTATTCCCCTCTCGTTCTTTCCCCCCTCTCTCTCTCTCTATCCCCTCTTGTTCTTTTCCTCCCCTCTCTCTCTATTCCCCTCTCGTTCTTTCCCCCCTCTCTCTCTCTCTATCCCCTCTCGTTCTTTCCCCCCTCTCTCTATTCCCCTCTCGTTCTTTCCCCCCTCTCTCTCTCTATCCCCTCTCGTTCTTTCCCCCCTCTCTCTATCCCCCTCTCGTTCTTTTCCTCCCCCCTCTCTCTATCCCCCTCTCGTTCTTTTCCTCCCCCCTCTCTCTATCCCCTCTCGTTCTTTCCCCCCTCTCTCTATCCCCCTCTCGTTCTTTTCCTCCCCTCTCTCTCTCTATCCCCTCTCGTTCTTTTCCTCCCCCCTCTCTCTATCCCCTCTCGTTCTTTCCCCCCTCTATCTATCCCCCTCTCGTTCTTTTCCTCCCCTCTCTCTCTCTCTATCCCTCTCGTTCTTTTCCTCCCCTCTCTCTCTCTCTATCCCCTCTCGTTCTTTTCCTCCCCTCTCTCTCTCTCCCCCTCGTTCTTTTCCTCCCCTCTCTCTCTCTCTATCCCTCTCGTTCTTTTCCTCCCCTCTCTCTCTCTCTATCCCCTCTCGTTCTTTTCCTCCCCTCTCTTTCTTTCTCTCTCCCTATCTCTGAACTCCAGAGACAGTGCAGAAGATTCATGTTTAATGTCTTGAATATTCAGCTGGCCTTTTCCTTGCACTCAGATCTCCTCTCTCCATCTCGCTCTGCTTCTCCCACCAGTATTTCTTTAACCTGCATAATGGGGGTGATAATTCAATTTTAATGGCTGAGATATTCAAATGCTAATCTCTCCTCCTCACCCTTTATTCATCCAGACACCTCCTTCACTGTCTCTCTCTGTCTCTCTCTCTCTCTTCTCTCTCGCTCTCTCTCTCTCTTTCTCTCTCCCTCTCTCAAATTCAAATTGGCTTTATTGGCATGACAATAAAAATAACAGTGTTGCCAAAGCACATACATGACATAAACAACTAAAATATATACAGAGAAAACACATCTCAATACTAAACAGTGTCCCTCCTCCCTCTATATTAAACAGGACCCCCTCCCTCCCTGCCTCTATATTAAACAGGACCCCACTCCCTGCCTCTATATTAAACAGGACCCCCCTTCCTGCCTCTATATTAAACAGGACCCCCCTCCCTGCCTCTATATTAAACAGGACCCCCCTCCCTGCCTCTATATTAAACAGGACCCCCCTCCCTGCCTCTATATTAAACAGGGGGACGAGTTGGATGAAAAGGGGTTTTTGAGTTGGATGAAAAGGGGTTTTTGAGTTGGATGAAAAGGGGGTTTTGAGTTGGATGGGTTTTTGAGTTGGCTGTGTGGTGTTCTGGTTGGGCAGTGTGGATGGCTGTGTGGTGTTCTGGTTGGGCAGTGTGGATGGCTGTGTGGTGTTCTGGTTGGGCAGTGTGAATGACTGTGTGGTGTTCTGGTTGGGCAGTGTGAATGACTGTGTGGTGTTCTGGTTGGGCAGTGTGAATGACTGTGTGGTGTTCTGGTTGGGCAGTGTGGATGGCTGTGTGGTGTTCTGGTTGGGCAGTGTGGATGGCTGTGTGGTGTTCTGGTTGGGCAGTGTGGATGGCTGTGTGGTGTTCTGGTTGGGCAGTGTGGATGGCTGTGTGGTGTTCTGGTTGGGCAGTGTGGATGGCTGTGTGGTGTTCTGGTTGGGCAGTGTGGATGGCTGTGTGGTGTTCTGGTTGGGCAGTGTGGATGGCTGTGTGGTGTTCTGGTTGGGCAGTGTGGATGGCTGTGTGGTGTTCTGGTTGGGCAGTGTGGATGGCTGTGTGGTGTTCTGGTTGGGCAGTGTGAATGACTGTGTGGTGTTCTGGTTGGGCAGTGTGGATGGCTGTGTGGTGTTCTGGTTGGGCAGTGTGAATGACTGTGTGGTGTTCTGGTTGGGCAGTGTGGATGGCTGTGTGGTGTTCTGGTTGGGCAGTGTGGATGGCTGTGTGGTGTTCAGGTTGGGCAGTGTGAATGACTGTGTGGTGTTCTGGTTGGGCAGTGTGGATGGCTGTGTGGTGTTCTGGTTGGGCAGTGTGGATGGCTGTGTGGTGTTCTGGTTGGGCAGTGTGGATGGCTGTGTGGTGTTCTGGTTGGGCAGTGTGAATGACTGTGTGGTGTTCTGGTTGGGCAGTGTGAATGACTGTGTGGTGTTCTGGTTGGGCAGTGTGGATGGCTGTGTGGTGTTCTGGTTGGGCAGTGTGAATGACTGTGTGGTGTTCTGGTTGGGCAGTGTGGATGGCTGTGTGGTGTTCTGGTTGGGCAGTGTGAATGACTGTGTGGTGTTCTGGTTGGGCAGTGTGGATGGCTGTGTGGTGTTCTGGTTGGGCAGTGTGAATGACTGTGTGGTGTTCTGGTTGGGCAGTGTGGATGGCTGTGTGGTGTTCTGGTTGGGCAGTGTGGATGGCTGTGTGGTGTTCTGGTTGGGCAGTGTGGATGGCTGTGTGGTGTTCTGGTTGGGCAGTGTGGATGGCTGTGTGGTGTTCTGGTTGGGCAGTGTGGATGGCTGTGTGGTGTTCTGGTTGGGCAGTGTGGATGGCTGTGTGGTGTTCTGGTTGGGCAGTGTGGATGGCTGTGTGGTGTTCTGGTTGGGCAGTGTGAATGACTGTGTGGTGTTCTGGTTGGGCAGTGTGAATGACTGTGTGGTGTTCTGGTTGGGCAGTGTGGATGGCTGTGTGTTGTTCTGGTTGGGCAGTGTGAATGACTGTGTGGTGTTCTGGTTGGGCAGTGTGGATGGCTGTGTGGTGTTCTGGTTGGGCAGTGTGAATGACTGTGTGGTGTTCTGGTTGGGCAGTGTGGATGGCTGTGTGGTGTTCTGGTTGGGCAGTGTGAATGACTGTGTGGTGTTCTGGTTGGGCAGTGTGGATGGCTGTGTGGTGTTCTGGTTGGGCAGTGTGGATGGCTGTGTGGTGTTCTGGTTGGGCAGTGTGGATGGCTGTGTGGTGTTCTGGTTGGGCAGTGTGGATGGCTGTGTGGTGTTCTGGTTGGGCAGTGTGGATGGCTGTGTGGTGTTCTGGTTGGGCAGTGTGGATGGCTGTGTGGTGTTCTGGTTGGGCAGTGTGGATGGCTGTGTGGTGTTCTGGTTGGGCAGTGTGAATGACTGTGTGGTGTTCTGGTTGGGCAGTGTGGATGGCTGTGTGGTGTTCTGGTTGGGCAGTGTGAATGACTGTGTGGTGTTCTGGTTGGGCAGTGTGGATGGCTGTGTGGTGTTCTGGTTGGGCAGTGTGGATGGCTGTGTGGTGTTCTGGTTGGGCAGTGTGGATGGCTGTGTGGTGTTCTGGTTGGGCAGTGTGGATGGCTGTGTGGTGTTCTGGTTGGGCAGTGTGGATGGCTGTGTGGTGTTCTGGTTGGGCAGTGTGGATGGCTGTGTGGTGTTCTGGTTGGGCAGTGTGAATGACTGTGTGGTGTTCTGGTTGGGCAGTGTGGATGGCTGTGTGGTGTTCTGGTTGGGCAGTGTGGATGGCTGTGTGGTGTTCTGGTTGGGCAGTGTGGATGGCTGTGTGGTGTTCGGGTTGGGCAGTGTGGATGGCTGTGTGGTGTTCTGGTTGGGCAGTGTGGATGACTGTGTGGTGTTCTGGTTGGGCAGTGTGGATGGCTGTGTGGTGTTCTGGTTGGGCAGTGTGGATGGCTGTGTGGTGTTCTGGTTGGGCAGTGTGGATGGCTGTGTGGTGTTCTGGTTGGGCAGTGTGGATGGCTGTGTGGTGTTCTGGTTGGGCAGTGTGGATGGCTGTGTGGTGTTCTGGTTGGGCAGTGTGAATGACTGTGTGGTGTTCTGGTTGGGCAGTGTGGATGGCTGTGTGGTGTTCTGGTTGGGCAGTGTGGATGGCTGTGTGGTGTTCTGGTTGGGCAGTGTGGATGGCTGTGTGGTGTTCTGGTTGGGCAGTGTGGATGGCTGTGTGGTGTTCTGGTTGGGCAGTGTGGATGGCTGTGTGGTGTTCTGGTTGGGCAGTGTGGATGGCTGTGTGGTGTTCTGGTTGGGCAGTGTGAATGACTGTGTGGTGTTCTGGTTGGGCAGTGTGGATGGCTGTGTGGTGTTCTGGTTGGGCAGTGTGGATGGCTGTGTGGTGTTCTGGTTGGGCAGTGTGGATGGCTGTGTGGTGTTCGGGTTGGGCAGTGTGGATGGCTGTGTGGTGTTCTGGTTGGGCAGTGTGGATGACTGTGTGGTGTTCTGGTTGGGCAGTGTGGATGGCTGTGTGGTGTTCTGGTTGGGCAGTGTGGATGGCTGTGTGGTGTTCTGGTTGGGCAGTGTGGATGGCTGTGTGGTGTTCTGGTTGGGCAGTGTGGATGGCTGTGTGGTGTTCTGGTTGGGCAGTGTGGATGGCTGTGTGGTGTTCTGGTTGGGCAGTGTGGATGGCTGTGTGGTGTTCTGGTTGGGCAGTGTGGATGGCTGTGTGGTGTTCTGGTTGGGCAGTGTGGATGGCTGTGTGGTGTTCTGGTTGGGCAGTGTGGATGGCTGTGTGGTGTTCTGGTTGGGCAGTGTGGATGGCTGTGTGACCTCTCTGTGCTTTGCAATGCTTCCCTATGCTTTGCCCTGCTTTCACTGTGCTTTATGACACTTTGCTGTGCTTTCACTTTAAGGGCTGCTGTGTTATTCTGCAGCTCAGCATGGGGAGGGGAGTGTAGGGTTAACCTCTCGTTTATACCTGTAGCTCTGTGGGGAGGAATCATTAAATCCGCATTCAATATGTCTCTTTCAGTTTGAAGCAAAGTTGTTTTGCTCAGTTTTTTTTAGGCTTGTTTCTCTTTCGTCTCTTCTGAGATTCACACAGTAGCAATCCACGTTCATACCACCTGCATCTGGTTCTCCTAAGAGACCCAGAGGAGCAGAAAACAATCAATTAGCCTTTAATGTATTGACTAATGGGCGAGGATTTTAAAAGACGAGCATAACTGTTCCAACTCCCCTTACAGCCGGGGATGCAGGAAGAAGTCTTTCTGGGATTCATAACACAAATCATTTATCATTACAAGCACAATTACATTGAAACGCACGGAGCGGAACTGCTGAAATGTGTTATTCTCTGTTTGTTTGTTTTTTTCTATTCCAGGTGATTCGATTGAACGGTCGATCAGAGCAGTTTCTCCAGGCAGTCCCAGAGGGGCTCCCTTCAGGCTTTGCTTTGCTGAACTCAGCGAGAAGCTTGCACTTGCTCACTGGCACTTTATTAGTTGTTTTTGGGTTAACACTTTACCTTGAGTGTTTCTCTAATTACCTAGTGGTTCCTTTTCACACTGCAGACTCACCGTGCAGCCACCTCAGAGGTGCAGCGTCGGAGGACAACGCAGCTCTGGGCAGCTTACAGGCAAGCCTGCAGGCACCCGGTCAGACCACAGGGGGCGCTGGTGCGCGGTGAGCCGAGGACACCCTGGCCGACCTAACCCTCCCTCCCCCCGGGCGACGCTCTTCCAATTGTGCGCCGCCCCCTGGGAGCTCCACGGTCAGCTGTGGAATAGCCTGGACTCAAACCGGCGACCTCCAGGCTATAGAGCGCATCCTGCACTCCACGCAGAGCGCCTTTACCAGATGCACCACTCGGGAGCCCCTGCTTGAATATTTAGTCACTGTGAACAGGCTACTCAACAGCAATACGTTTCCTGCACTGTGCTGAGCCTCGCTCCTGGGATACAGCAAACACAATTCCAATGTGTTTATTTCAGAGCCACAGACAGAGAAAGCGCTCGGCAAAGCTGATTAGTTACTAATTATTATTATAATTGTATTACTCACCCTAAATAAAACAATTAACTTGGAAACTACTAATGCTTACATGAGATTACTGGAAATTGCTTTTCATTTAGTTTGAATTCATTCACTTTTCTTTATTTATAGATATATATATTTTTTTGATGTCTTATCCTAGGTAAAGAAATGAACAAATGTTAATAAGAATCGCTTCAAATAACCTGCAAATTGCCTCATTTTCCCAAATGACTAAAGCTGACATATTTGATTCTATTTAGTCTATTAAATATGAAACCGCTTTCAATGCAATTTGTGTTTGTTTGTTTAACTTCCTTCCCTATCACTAGTTGTGTAACAGTCTTCGTTCTCTCTGAAGGTAAACTATGTGACAGGATAGAGTAAGTCAATACAAGCCGCTGGTAATGCTGGTGTCTGCTGACACGGTAGCTCCACTGCAGTAACACAGTAATTACACACCTGGCAGTGTAGTTACAATGCAACAACCTGCTTCATTACAATTCTTTTAAGGTGTCCGAGTGGTTCTCTCCCACACTCACCCTCTCCCTCTCCAACTCTCTCTCTCCCTCTCTCCCCCTCTCCCCCACACTCACCCTCTCCCTCTCCAACTCCCACTCTCCCTCTCTCCCCCACACTCTCCCTTTCTCCAACTCCCTCCCTCCTCCACACTCCCCCTCTCTCCCTCTCTCTCTCCCCCCACACTCCCCCTCTCTCCCTCCCTCTCTCCCCCACACTCCCCCTCTCTCCCTCTCCCCCACTCTCCCTCTCTCCCTCTCCCTCTCTCCCTCTCCCCCACTCTCCCTCTCTCCCTCTCCCCCACTCTCCCTCCCCCACTCTCCCTCTCTCCCTCTCCCCCACTCTCCCTCTCTCCCTCTCTCTCTCCCCCCACACTCCCCCCTCTCCCTCCCTCTCTCCCCCACACTCCCCCCCTCTCCCTCCCACTCTCCCCCCACACTCCCCCTCTCTCCCTCTCTCCCTCTCCCCCTCTCCCTCTCCCCCACTCTCCCTCTCTCTCTCCCCCCACACTCCCCCTCTCTCCCTCTCTCCCTCTCCCCCACTCTCTCCCTCTCTCCCTCTCCCCCACTCTCCCTCTCTCCCCACACTCCCCCTCTCTCTCCCCCACACTCTCCCTCCCTCCCTCCCCCTCTCTCTCTCTCTCCCTCCCTCCCTCCCTCTCTCCCCCACACTCCCCCTCTCTCTCCCCCTCTCTCTCCCTCTCTCCCCCTCTCTCTCTCCCTCTCTCCCTCCCTCTCTCCTCCTCTCTCTCTCCCTCCCCCACACTCCCTCTCCCTCCCTCCCTCTCTCCCTCCCTCCCCCACACTCCCCCTCTCTCCTGTATTTCTATGCCGCTCACAACACGTGTCCCGAGTGAATTGCTTCTAATTTGTTTTTAATGTTATTTTATTTTGATTTTTTTTTTATTTTTTTTTTACCCGTGACCCAGAGGGAAGCTGCAGATGAGTTGCAGCTCCCTGATTCATCTGTCTGAACACTTTGCAGCGCATACTGGCAGCGCTGCTGGAACCCAGGCTTCATTTCCTCACGAGACGTTATTCCTGCGCAACTCCGCAGGGCTGCTTCTTATCAACGTTGGAGTCCACGATTCTTTCTTTCATGAAGACACCCTCGTTATCCTCTGACTGATGCCCTCTCAAGTTTAGGAGTCTCATTTCCATCCTGGGCAGCGTGTGAGAAAGCCCAGTGAAAGCATTGCAAAGCATAGAGGGGTATGGTAATGCATGTTAATAAACAGACCCTGCTAAATAACCCTCTTAGCTTAACAAGCTTTCACTGTGCTTCATTACACTTTGACTTGAGGAAAATGGAAGAAAGCGCCTTCAGAACAGCATCACAATGGTTTCCTCAGTCTTGAAAAAAAACCATCTTCAAGAGACATAAAGTTTAACAGCAGCCTGCCCGACCGACGCCTCAGTGCAGAGAATTGAAATTGAATCTCAGGGTGTAAGGATTGCTACAGAGAGCAGCAAATGAACACCCGTTCGCACCATTTAACAGAGCTCAAGCCCTCACAAACCACGAAAGCGCTCACACATTGCCAGCATGCTCACACTGTCTCTGTTGTATGTGGTATGTTTTGCATCTCAGAGGCATGAAGCAGCCCATGCAGGGTGCTGGTGATACATTGCAGTGCCCTGGCATCACATCAGCCTGGTCTAGGATCACTGGCCGTATAGCATTTGCTGCATCGTTGGCAGTGTTGTGGTTCTGTTACAAAGGTATCGTATTGCACAGGGATGACAATGCATATTGCAGGAAGTAAAAACACTGGAAAGAGTTTAGGTTGCCATTCCCTTATAAAGGTTTCCCCACAGCAACAGCACAGCAAAGTGTAATAAAGCACAGAGAGGTCTGGTAAAGCATAGGGAAGCATTGTAAAGCACAGAGAGGTCTGGTAAAGCATAGGGAAGCATTGTAAAGCACAGAGAGGTCTGGTAAAGCATAGGGAAGCACAGAGAGGTCTGGTAAAGCATAGGGAAGCATTGTAAAGCACAGAGAGGTGTGGTAAAGCATAGGAAAGCAGTGTAAAGCACAGAGAGGTCTGGTAAAGCATAGGGAAGCATTGTAAAGCACAGAGAGGTCTGGTAAAGCATAGGGAAGCATTGGAAAGCACAGAGAGGTCTGGTAAAGCATAGGGAAGCATTGTAGAGCACAGAGAGGTCTGGTAAAGCATAGGGAAGCATTGTAAAGCACAGGGAGGTCTGGTAAAGCATAGGGGAGCATTGTAAAGCACAGAGAGGTCTGGTAAAGCATAGGGAAGCACAGAGAGGTCTGGTAAAGCATAGGGAAGCATTGTAAAGCACAGAGAGGTCTGGTAAAGCATAGGGAAGCACAGAGAGGTCTGGTAAAGCATAGGGAAGCATTGTAAAGCACAGAGAGGTCTGGTAAAGCACAGGGAAGCATTGTAAAGCACAGAGAGGTCTGGTAAAGCATAGGGGAGCATTGTAAAGCACAGAGAGGTCTGGTAAAGCATAGGGAAGCACAGAGAGGTCTGGTAAAGCATAGGGAAGCATTGTAAAGCACAGAGAGGTCTGGTAAAGCATGTTAATAAACATGGCAAACCAGGGTAAACTGTGGTAAATGCAGTATAACCGTGGGAAAAGCATGGGAAACTTTTATAAAGGTTAATCTTTCATTTTTAATTTCCCCCATTTTTTTTCTTTCTTTGTTTTTTTTTTTCTCAGGCCAAAAGCATCGCTGTGCGAGGTGACATCCTGCAAGGCAGTGAGGAGGACAGAGGCAGGCTGTTTGAAAGAGACGGAGCCCGCAGGGGCTGCTGATAAACGCCACTCACATCCCTATCGATCGCTCCCTTTGTCCAGCCCGATAAGGCCGCTCAGAAGCTGGCACTCCGGGCCCTGACAGGCTTTGTTGCCGGAATGACGCCCCGTGTGTGTCCATTAAAAAGCAGCGTTTCAGGCTCCTCTATTGTCTGACATGGTATCTTGAACGAAGCAGCGCTCCTCAACACCCTGCCTTGACTTGCAGACCTCCAGCGGCATTCAGGGACCCATTCCAACTGACTGAATCACACGGACTCAATCGAAGGTCCTTAATTAAACCTAATAAAGGCTCTGCGTGGTTTCTGAGCACTCACTCTTCTGAAAAGCCCCCTTTGGATCACGGCTAACTGCTGTTCATTTTCCATTCATTTCCTTGAAACACAGCGGTCCTCTGAGCAGCCAGCCGCCCCTCATTGACAGACGACAGCAGCCCCGCTCGCCACCCTGTAACTATTCAATAGAAACTTAAAAAGAACCCACACACAGGATCGGCATGAAGATAATATAACGCCTTACAGGGTTTGCCTGTGATGGGGTGACTTCGCGAGGCCTCGTTTTAAGAACCCTTGCACTATCCTATTACATAAGAACAAAATATACGAACGAGAGGAGTCCGTTCAGCCCCTCAGGGCTCGTCCGCTTCCGAGAGGCTGACTGATCTCCAAACGCTGTCAAGTGGGGTCTTAAAGGATCTCAGTGATTCAGCCTCGACAGCATGACCAGGTAACCCCACAGGTGGGTTAGGGGTAGGGTTAGGGGTAGGGTTAGGGTTAGGGTGTCTCTTTACCTGCTCTACCAGTACAGAGGGAGGTTTTAAATAACTATTCCCTTGCAAGTCTCGTACAGGCTACGACATGCTTCAATAGCAAGGGCACAGTTAATAAAGGAAGTTATGAATTTTAATTATCCAGTTCTGAACAACCCTCCGCTCCCCTTCCAACCCTGCAAAAAAAAAAAAATCTGAATAATTTATCAATTTTTTTTTTTTTTTTTTAATGAATTCATTTGGTTATACAAAATTAATAACCTGCAACATTGCAAATTTAATAAAGTTTTTTTTTCATAAACCTTGCGTTAAACTTAACGGGGAGAGAGAAGTGTAAAGTCACTCTATAAAGATGCATCACTAGGGCCAGCGATGACGTTTTCTCTTCGACAGTGATATAAAAGAAGGCTGGACTGAAGGGTAATGTGGATCCTCATCACTCCATTACACTCGTATGACTGGGCAGGTCTGAGAACAGTTCCCCTCACTCTCAGTATTTATAGAGGCTGTTCTGCAGCACAGGCTGCCCTATACTTGTTTCGTGCAGTATTTGTGCACAGTATCTTTGCAGTTCCCCCATGCATTTCCCGTGGTTACTTTTCACACTGCAGACTCACCGTGCAGCCATACCTATTAATGTGTTTCACTATGCCTTCCTGTTCTTTACAATGCCTGCCTAACCCTTGGTATCTCATCCCCTCACCACTCTCTGTGTAAAGAACTGTCTTGTCCGATCTAAGTCTGTGTGTCTCTCTGGTCCCAGGCTCTGTGCTGTGCCGTGGCTAAGGAGAACTTTGTAAACTCCTTGTTAAGATCTTAAAGGCTTCTCCAGGTCTCCCTCCCTTTAATTCTTCTTTCTTCCAGGCTAAACAGATGTAGGTCCCTCAAGCTCAGTGCATCTTGGAAGCTCATCCCTTTAAGCCCTGGGATGAGTCCGCTTGCTCTCTGTCAGTCATTCTCCAGAGTCTCGCACTGTCCTGTTAGCTCCAGCGACCTGCTGTCAGCTCTACAGATCCAGCTGTATTCGAGTTACAAAGCCACGGACTCAGTTACACCATTAATACACACGCCCCACATGTAAAATACAATCAAAATAACAGGTGGGTTTTAATCTAGCAAGAGCTTCGCACAAATTTGCTTTACTGTTAATTGATTAATCGTATCTGCCTGTGTTTTAATTAAATATAATGAAGTTAATTTCAAATATGTATTTTTTGTTTCTTTTGGGATCGTGGTGCAGTCGATTTTAACAGCTGGGCTTTGTAATACAGCAGCAGCAGTTCTCTGGGTAGTAATTTAGCTGGGCCTGCCTCGTATAATAACAGGCTGTTAACCCAAAAGCATCAGATTACAAATGAAATCAATAAGCTCCCCCGGACTGACTCCAGCTTCGTGGATCTGAGCCAACGGCACTTCACACAGCCAAACTGAAGAAACCTCACTGTGGCAGCCCCTTCTCCTGCTGCTCCCCGCTCCACTCCGAGGCTGCACTTGACTTCTGATTAAAGTCTTGTGGCTTTTTAACCTGGAAAGCGTTTGAACTGGCTGGTGCAGCGCTGGGCAGGCTGGCTAGATGTTGATCCAGGGTGGAAGACAGTGCAGAGAGAGATGGCACAGAGTCAGGGACTCCTCTTATTATCACACTAGTTAACCCACAAGACTCCAGACACACAGCTCTCCGCACTCCGCCCTCCGCCCTCCACGCGACTCACAGATTCAGCCCACTAGGTGGATCAACATGAACTATGAGCATTATTTAAAGGTACGGTACATCCATTGTTTGGTATGGGATGTTGTAGAGCATGATTGAAAAGCAGCAACAGCTTAAGCAGGTACTGTAAACACACAGCACAGACACCAGCCCTTTGCAGTTTTGACAGGCTACCCGAAGAATTCAAAATCGCAGCCCATCTTATCCTGTGGCTAGTCATGCCATCCCATGCAGGGAACAAATGCAAATTCTAAAATTAGGGCACTGAGACACACTGAGAGTCGAGGGGGGGAGTGCGTCCATGCAGGGCACTGAGACACACTGAGAGTCGAGGGGGGGGAGTGCGTCCATGCAGGGCACTGAGACACACTGAGAGTCGAGGGGGGGGGGAGTGCGTCCATGCAGGGCACTGAGACACACTGAGAGTCGAGGGGGGGGAGTGCGTCCATGCAGGGCACTGAGACACACTGAGAGTCGAGGGGGGGGGAGTGCGTCCATGCAGGCGCACTGAGACACACTGAGAGTCGAGGGGGGGGAGTGCATCCATGCAGGGCACTGAGACACACTGAGAGTCGAGGGGGGGGAGTGCGTCCATGCAGGCGCACTGAGACACACTGAGAGTCGAGGGGGGGGAGTGCGTCCATGCAGGCGCACTGAGACACACTGAGAGTCGAGGGGGGGGAGTGCGTCCATGCAGGGCACTGAGACACACTGAGAGTCGAGGGGGGGGAGTGCGTCCATGCAGGCGCACTGAGACACACTGAGAGTCGAGGGGGGGGAGTGCGTCCATGCAGGGCACTGAGACACACTGAGAGTCGAGGGGGTGGGGGGGTGGGGGGGTGCTTACCTTGTTTTAGGGGAAGTGGTTAGCCATTCCTCATGCTTCTCAAATGTGATCAAATAAGCTGCAATTTCCTGGACAGCAAAAGAGAAAAGAGAAGAAAAACACACTTTGTTTTAGTCTCTTAAAAATATCAAATCAAAAAATAATAAAATGAAAGTACTCTCTGTGGTAACTAGGAGTCCTCTGTTGTTTTGTATCAATCCGTTTTACTGTACATGAAGGATTATAAATCATAAAGACGTCCTTGTTTCTGTAGAGTGCCCTGGCTGTTCCGGGGGTGTCTCTCGTGCTACAGACCCTGACATGCAGTTTAGAAGCTGCACAGTTTCTTAGTCATTTGATCGACTTCTTTCATTTGCAGCTAAACTTTCAGAACAGTTCCTCCCTCTCCTCCTCCTCCTCCTCCTCCTGCAGCAAAAAAAGAGCCGGAACCGAGATAAAGAAATTGACATTTATGTACCGATATGTCACGAGCGCTATCATTTTAAAAAGGGCATTGTGATGCTCCTCATAAATCTGTCACCGGATTCTAGAATCATTTTGCAACAGCAAGAACTCTTCAACCTTCAAAATAACACGGATATCAATTTCTGGTTCTTTTTTTAAAAATATTTAAATATATATTACTTTAAACACGAGGGGGGTGATTTGTTTTCACCTAACTCTCCCCAAAAAAATCTAATTTGGAAAGAGAAAGCAGTATATAATGATAACCAGTGACGGGCTGCAAGTCACTGTCTCACAATAAATATAAAACAGAGCTATAAAAACGAGTGGTACTTCAGGTCTGAGGACAGAGAGGAAGTGTGGAGGGGGGGTCTTCTTATTGAAAAGGAGTTTCAGATATTATTACAGCCCCCCCCCACCCCACCCCCTCCTGTTCCTCCCATTCAAACAGCACAGCTATACATTTCAAATCAGCCCGGAGGCTGCATACTGCTCTGTGAGCTCTCAGCTTCGATACAGAAACTGGAGCTCTGTTGTTCTTTATGGGATGTTCCAGTCTGACAAAGATCTGGGATGCGTCCTGGGTATTAGAACAACGTTCCTGGCTACAATGTAAACCATTTCCACTTCACAAAAGAGACCCCGCTGATACAGGGCTGGAAATAAGACTCCTATCGCACAGCAGCTTCACCCATGCCAGGTTTTATTCAGACCAGCTTGATTAGCCGCAGCGACTCAGTAACACACTCAGGCGTGTCTTACTTAACCTGCAGTGAAAGCAGGAATGGATCACACTGCCCTGCGACTGGGACTCTGTGACCTGTCAGTCGGTACCGCACAGCGCATCATCATCATCATCATCATCATCATCATCATCATCATCATCGCCTCCGAGTATCCCACGCTTACTGTATTAAAAACAGCGGTGCAGTTGAGCCAAGTGCTTCTGCAGAGTTGTTTTTTGTGATCTATTTGAAAAGCCGTCAGGAAGACGGCTCTGTAGAGATAGGATCAGCACACTGCCGGCGTCCTCGCTGTGCTGCTCAGCAGTGCAGGCACGCTAACTGGAGGAGATACGGCAGGAATGGTAATGAGGGAGCGGGTGGGTGTTAACAGCTGGGACTGGCACACTCGGGACGACTCTAACCCAGAGCAAAGCCCGGGGCTACCAACACACTCCCCCATGCTTCCCTATGCTTTACCACACCTCTCTGTGCTTTACAATGCTTCCCTATGCTTTACCAGACCTCTCTGTGCTTTACAATGCTTCCCTATGCTTTACCAGACCTCTCTGTGCTTTACAATGCTTCCCTATGCTTTACCAGACCTCTCTGTGCTTTACAATGCTTCCCTATGCTTTACCAGATCTCTCTGTGCTTTACAATGCTTCCCTATGCTTTACCAGACCTCTCTGTGCTTTACAATGCTTCCCTATGCTTTACCAGACCTCTCTGTGCTTTACAATGCTTCCCTATGCTTTACCAGACCTCTCTGTGCTTTACAATGCTTCCCTATGCTTTACCAGACCTCTCTGTGCTTTACAATGCTTCCCTATGCTTTACCAGACCTATCTGTGCTTTACAATGCTTCCCTATGCTTTACCAGACCTCTCTGTGCTTTACAATGCTTCCCTATGCTTTACCATGTCTCTCTGTGCTTCATGACACTTTGCTGTGCTTGCACTGCGGCTTTCTTTCATAAGGGACAGCATGGACGGTTATAAGACTCCTTGTTTCAAAGCAGACCGGGACAGTCCGGTCTCCAGCTCTGCTCAGAGGGCTGTTTGTTTTTGTCTTCACATTCCGATAACTCTGTTAAGCTTGGGTTTCCAGGCTTGATTTGGTTTGCACGGCGTGTACGCGATCGTAACTGTTAGACTTTTCATTTCATCCACACTGACTGCGGTCTGGCAGCCTCCTGGAACAACCGTTTATCGTCTTGGGTGTTCTTTTTTATTTTTATTTAAAGGTTTTTTGTTTTGTACTTTTTCTTTCCCTTAACAACAGAGCTGGCAGCATTCTTACTCAGTGGCCCTGTGCTTGCTGGCCTGCCCTGAGACCCGGGTTCGAATCCAGACTACAATGGCTCACACTACTCTGAAACGGGAGTCTTAAGAAGAAGAAGAAGAAGAAGAAGAAGAAGAAGAAGAAGAAGAAGAAGAATAGAAAGCATCGCTCTGCAATGTTTCATTTGCATCCCTACAGTATATACAGGGCTCCATATAAAGGCATTTCAGGGATGGAAATATTGGAACGCCCACTGCATAGATCCATTCCTGGTTTCACTAGGAGTTTAATAAGACACACCTGAGATGTGTGTGTGTGTGTGTATATACAGTATATTGAGCTGGCTCTTAGAGAGGGATCGAGAGAGAGAGAGAGTTGAATGTGAATCTGTTCTGTGCAGCATATGTTGGTTCTCCACATGGGCTTCCTCCCAATACAGAAAGCAGGATCCTCTGTGCAAAAAGAGGCAAGGCGCTTGCGGAGAGGGGAGGGAGGGAGGAAGGGAGGGAAAGAGAAGGAGGAGGAGGAGGAGGAGAAGAAGAACAGCACAATGCAAAAAAGGAGGAAAAAAACCTAGTTTGATTTATTTCAAATTTTGCATAGAAAGACGGCGATGACATCACGATAAGTCACTCGCTGTCGGGTGATCCAGGACGTCAGCTCCAGATTTCCTTTTTTTTTATTAATAGCGAGTTTGCCAGCGTTCGGAAAGAACCCAGACAAGCAAGGAAACGAGCGAGTGTGCGTGTCAGAAAGCAGGAGCGCTGATGCTGTGCTCGGAGCGTCATCAATAACCCTTTGATTTAGAGGCACTTCACCGGGTGCTGAAGTTCACTTCCATGTTAAGACACAGTCAATGGATACGCCGTGCTTGTGTGTATCTATCATTAGACTGTCACTGGAGCTCAGGTTACCATGTGACTCTGTGTACACTGGGACAGTGGGGGCCACTTCAGGCTTCTCGACTCACACCCCAATGCATTCTGGTAAGTGTAGTCCTGCCTTGAAAGCTGCCCGAGACGGATAACACGTACCAGAATGCTTTGTCAATTATTCTACAAGATGAACCACGCAAAATACAACGCGATTGTTTTCTTAGTAATAATCCATTCTCCTGATTGTTTTCAGTAATAAGCCATTCTCCTGATTGTTTTCTCTCAGTAATAAGCCATTCTCCTGATTGTTTTCTCTCAGTAATAAGCCATTCTCCTGATTGTTTTCTCTCAGTAATAATCCATTCTCCTGATTGTTTTCTCAGTAATAATCCATTCTCCTGAATTTTTTCTCAGTAATAAGCCATTCTGCTGATTGGATTATTACTGAGAAAACAATCAGCAGAATGGCTTATTACTGAGAGAAAACAATCAGGAGAATGGATTATTACTGAGAAAACATTCTCCTGATTGTTTTCTCTCAGTAATAAGCCATTCTCCTGATTGTTTTCTCTCAGTAATAATCCATTCTCCTGATTGTTTTCTCTCAGTAATAAGCCATTCTCCTGATTGTTTTCTCAGTAATAATCCATTCTCCTGATTGTTTTCAGTAATAAGCCATTCTCCTGATTGTTTTCTCTCAGTAATAATCCATTCTCCTGATTGTTTTCTCAGTAATAATCCATTCTCCTGAATTTTTTCTCAGTAATAAGCCATTCTGCTGATTGGATTATTACTGAGAAAACAATCAGCAGAATGGCTTATTACTGAGAGAAAACAATCAGGAGAATGGATTATTACTGAGAAAACATTCTCCTGATTGTTTTCTCTCAGTAATAAGCCATTCTCCTGATTGTTTTCTCTCAGTAATAATCCATTCTCCTGATTGTTTTCTCTCAGTAATAAGCCATTCTCCTGATTGTTTTCTCAGTAATAATCCATTCTCCTGATTGTTTTCTCGCTATTCTCCTCTCAAACTTCCAACACCTTGTTGCCATGAGATTACAAGACAAAGTGGTTTCTTATTAAAATGATGATAAAACGCTTCTTTACCGCTGAACAAACCAGGATAACACAGTAACAATACTCCGAGCTGTCACAGCCACAGCCTCAGTTTAAAGATGACCAATTCCTTGTTGTTTCTGCTAATTTGTCTACAGATTGGGTTGTTTTCTGCCAAATCTTTATTTTTTATTTAGCAATCTCCAGTGTGGACACGCCGAGATAAATCAATGCTTTGCAGACACCTTGCTCAGCCACCTGGTCTGCACTGAGGTCTGGTAACCCCATCGCCATGACCAAACGTTCATTCATTTTATTATTTTAATGAAGTGAAGTCTGTCAAATGCAGAGTGTATTTAATTCAGACTGGATTTTCAGTGATGACTTTACCCCAAAAAAAGTGATGACTTTTTCAGTGCTGCTCCCTTTCCCCAGGGGGGTAAAGAAAAAAAGACTTTATTATTGCTTTCTGGATTCTTACTACTAGGGTTTGTAAAATGTATTCATAAATCATTGCTGAGCCAGCTGCAAAGCCAGCACCAAAGCAACACATGCTTCACACACACAGGGATCAGAGAAAGGGCGTTTTGATGGCTTCACAGCACACCGCCCTCACCTTTCTTTCATCATATTTACAATGAAGCTACAGCTTGTTCCCTTTGATGTCGATAGCATCACACAACAGCATGATCCAATGCACCCTGCTGGCACTATGATGCCATGGCAGTTCCCTCGCACTACCAGACAGACAGGCAGACAGACAGACAGACAGACAGGCAGACAGACAGACAAACAGGCAGACAGACAGACAGACAGACAGACAGCCAGACAGGCAGACAGACAGACAGACAGACAGACAAACAGGCAGGCAGGCAGGCAGGCAGACAGACAGCC
This sequence comes from Acipenser ruthenus, assembly GCF_902713425.1. Classification (NCBI taxonomy): domain Eukaryota; kingdom Metazoa; phylum Chordata; class Actinopteri; order Acipenseriformes; family Acipenseridae; genus Acipenser; species Acipenser ruthenus. The sequence continues at coordinate 26,934 of NC_081208.1, forward strand.
AGACAGGCAGACAGACAGACAGACAGACAGACAAACAGGCAGGCAGGCAGGCAGGCAGACAGACAGACAGACAGACAGACAGACAGACAGGCAGACAGACAGCCAGGCAGGCAGGCAGACAGACAGACAGACAGACAGACAGGCAGACAGACAGACAGACAGACAGACAGACAGACAGACAGACAGACAAACAGGCAGACAGGCAGAGAGACAGACAGACAGGCCCACGTTAGAATCCTTGCTGCACAGATCTAATCAAAGAAATCAGCTCTGTGATTCAGCACTGCTCTTTATAACACCTTAAAAAAAAAACACTTTCCTGATTTATTACAGAAGAGCTTCTGTGGCTAAGTGTCCCAGACCCTCCAACCCTCTTTAATTACCATTAATAATGCAATACACTGTCTGCAAACATGCACGCAGCATCATTTATTACAGACTTCATTATTAGGGTGCTAGTCTTTGCATTGCTATGGATTTCTGTTCCTGGGCTAAAAAAAAAAGGGAAAGAAATCCGTGAAAATGCCCGCATCCTTCAGCCAGCTGTCCCCAGCATCTGCTTCAGCCGCGAAATGCGATTATATGACTCCCCGAGCAGGGGTAAAAAAAGATGCTGTATTCAATAGCCACGTATTAAAGTCTGTACTTGGCGTCGAGAGGGCAGTCAGACGCAGCGGACGCTGTGTGCTCTGTGTTTTATTATACCTGTGTGAACGCCAGCGCCATGATTTCAGCACGTTTACACTGGGCCACATCCTGCACACCTGACAGTGTAAGTGAGCGCCGCTCTGTGTGTAATAAAGGACAGCATCAGACACAATGATAGAGCTGTTAGAAGAGCTTCCCACACTGAAAGCATGCTCCTTAACAGATGATCTCCAGGTATATATTACAGGAGAGAGGCTGGGCAGAACCAGCGACCCCACACACCACAAACATGCTCCTTAACAGATGATCTCCAGGTATATATTACAGGAGAGAGGCTGGGCAGAACCAGCGACCCCACACACCACAAACATGCTCCTTAACAGATGATCTCCATGTATATATTACAGGAGAGAGGCTGGGCAGAACCAGCGACCCCACACACCACAAACATGCTCCTTAACAGATGATCTCCAGGTATATATTACAGGTGAGAGGCTGGGCAGAACCAGCGACCCCACACACCACAAACATGCTCCTTAACAGATGATCTCCAGGTATATATTACAGGAGAGAGGCTGGGCAGAACCAGCGACCCCACACACCACAAACATGCTCCTTAACAGATGATCTCCAGGTATATATTACAGGAGAGAGGCTGGGCAGAACCAGCGACCCCACACACCACAAACATGCTCCTTAACAGATGATCTCCAGGTATATATTACAGGAGAGAGGCTGGGCAGAACCAGCAACCCCACACACCACAAACATGCTCCTTAACAGATGATCTCCAGGTATATATTACAGGAGAGAGGCTGGGCAGAACCAGCGACCCCACACACCACAAACATGCTCCTTAACAGATGATCTCCATGTATATATTACAGGAGAGAGGCTGGGCAGAACCAGCGACCCCACACACCACAAACATGCTCCTTAACAGATGATCTCCAGGTATATATTACAGGAGAGAGGCTGGGCAGAACCAGCGACCCCACACACCACAAACATGCTCCTTAACAGATGATCTCCAGGTATATATTACAGGAGAGAGGCTGGGCAGAACCAGCGACCCCACACACCACAAACATGCTCCTTAACAGATGATCTCCAGGTATATATTACAGGAGAGAGGCTGGGCAGAACCAGCGACCCCACACACCACAAACATGCTCCTTAACTGCTGTGCAGAGAGCCGGGCTCGCCTGCATTCGTGGTGAAAGAGCTTTGAGCCTCATCTCACCGATGGGGGACAGAATCTGTAAACAGCAGGGTATCACACAAGTCTTTCTTTCATTCTTTCTTTCTATCTTCCTTCCTTCCTTCCTTTCTTTCTTTCTATCTTCCTTCCTTCCTTTCTTTCTTTCTTTCTTTCTTTCATTCTTTCTTTCTATCTTCCTTCCTTCCTTCCTTCCTTCCTTCCTTTCTTTCTTTCTTTCTTTCTTTCTTTCTTTCTTTCTTTCTTTCTATCTTCCTTCCTTCCTTCCTTCCTTCCTTTCTTTCTTTCTTTCTTTCTTTCTTTCTTTCTTTCTTTCTTTCTATCTTCCTTCCTTTCTTTCTTTCTTTCTATCTTCCTTCCTTCCTTCCTTTCTTACTTTCTTCCTTCCTTTCTTTCTTTCTATTTTCCTTCCTTCCTTTCTTTCTTTCTTTCTTCCTTCCTTCCTTTCTTTCTTTCTTTCTTTCTTCCTTCCTTTCTTCACCCCCATCGTGGTCTGTTCGTTTAAGCTCCCCTCACACTGTCCTGTGAAAGCACTCCGCTGTTTGAAATTCATCTTTCATCTGCTCTTCTCTGATATTTCTTGATTCTTAGTGTTTTCTGGGGTTTTTTTCGAAGGTAAAAGAAAAATTAAATAAGAAAAACGAATGAATAAAATCACACTTGGTTGCTCGCTGCTATTTGCGACACTTTTCTAAAACAGATCCAGAGCTTTAGTTAAATTGTTTTGCGTTGTGTGGATGCCTGCATCACTTTTTCAGATGGAACTGAATGAGTTTTCTTTGAGAGAATATCATCATTTAAACATAACAGCTGAGCTGTGGCTTGGTGCTGCATCACAGCACAGAGAGCAGAAACTCCAGAGCGGATTTTTATAAGCAATACAGAATCGGAGCGATGTGTTCTTTAGCTGTGCTTTATTTTTAAAATAAAAAGAAAATGCAGATTTTTTGATTTGCAGGTGTTGCCAAACTAACATGCTTTTACCTCCTTGGTTAATTAAAAAAATGACATGGCATGTTGAACCTCTGCAAGCACGGCTAATCTCTGATAAACCTGGTATAGCATTGTAGATTCCAGGGCTAATCACGATGCAAACTGGGTGTTAGTGCTTTGTAAAAATCGTATGATGAAAGCTGGGTTGTGAAGGGTGGGGGGGGGGGGGGGAGTGACGGAACGCAGGACTCATGCTTCCCGACACGCGCTCTGTGTGGAATACCCCCGCTAATTCCACAAGCAGCCCACGGAGAGGAGAGGAAGAGTGGAGCCTTCTCTCTAACCCACCAGGGCTCCGGCTGCTAATGTATTTTTACCCCCGTCAAGTGCGATCGGAGATTCCATTCATTTCCTCCGCGGTGTAATCGCTCATTGTGATCAAGCCGCGGGTGTGCGCTGTCCTATCCTGCAGCGGCGTCCTCAGCAGGAGACGCGCTTTCCAATTTACTACCAGCAGCCTCCTTCCGGATACAGAGGCGCACAGCTCTGAGACACACGACAGACCTGCCCGTCTCTGAAGCACAAAACTGGACTTTCAATCTGCTGTACCACACGTCTCTGTGCTTTACAATGCTTCCCTATGCTTTACCACACCTCTCTGTGCTTTACAATGCTTCCCTATGCTTTACCACAACTCTCTGTGCTTTACAATACTTCCCTATGCTTTACCAGACCTCTCTGTGCTTTACAATGCTTCCCTATGCTTTACTAGACCTCTCTGTGCTTTACAATGCTTCCCTATGCTTTACCACAACTCTCTGTGCTTTACAATACTTCCCTATGCTTTACCACACGTCTCTGTGCTTTACAATGCTTCCCTATGCTTTACCACACCTCTCTGTGCTTTACAATGCTTCCCTATGCTTTACCAGACCTCTCTGTGCTTTACAATGCTTCCATATGCTTTACCAGACCTCTCTGTGCTTTACAATGCTTCCCTATGCTTTACCAGACCTCTCTGTGCTTTACAATGCTTCCCTGTGCTTTACCAGACCTCTCTGTGCTTTACAATGCCTCCCTATGCTTTACCAGACCTCTCTGTGCTTTACAATGCTTCCATATGCTTTACCAGACCTCTCTGTGCTTTACAATGCCTCCCTATGCTTTACCACAACTCTCTGTGCTTTACAATACTTCCCTATGTTTTACCAGACCTCTCTGTGTTTTACAATGCTTCCCTATGCTTTACCAGACCTCTCTGTGCTTTACAATGCTTCCCTATGCTTTACCAGACCTCTCTGTGCTTTACAATGCTTCACTATGCTTTACCACACCTCTCTGTGCTTTACAATACTTCCCTATGCTTTACCAGACCTCTCTTTGCTTTACAATGCTTCCCTATGCTTTACCAGACCTCTCTGTGCTTTACAATGCTTCCCTATGCTTTACCAGACCTCTCTGTGCTTTACAATGCTTCCCTATGCTTTACCAGACCTCTCTGCGCTTTACAATGCTTCCCTATGCTTTACCAGACCTCTCTGTGCTTTACAATGCTTCCCTGTGCTTTACCAGACCTCTCTGTGCTTTACAATGCTTCCCTATGCTTTACCAGACCTCTCTGTGCTTTACAATGCTTCCCTATGCTTTACCAGAGCTCTCTGTGCTTTACAATGCTTCCCTATGCTTTACCAGACCTCTCTGTGCTTTACAATGCTTCCCTATGCTTTACCAGACCTCTCTGTGCTTTACAATGCTTCCCTATGCTTTACCAGACCTCTCTGTGCTTTACAATGCTTCCCTATGCTTTACCAGACCTCTCTGTGCTTTACAATGCTTCCCTATGCTTTACCAGACCTCTCTGTGCTTTACAATGCTTCCCTATGCTTTACCAGACCTCTCTGTGCTTTACAATGCTTCCCTATGCTTTACCAGACCTCTCTGTGCTTTACAATACTTCCCTATGCTTTCCCATGTGTGTGCTATGCTTTATTACACTTTGCTGTGCTTTTACTGCGGTGAACGTTTATTAGGAGATAAGCTTGCTAATATAAGGGGTAAGCGAATGCGCCGCAGAGCCAGTTAGCGCTCCTTGAAGCCCTTCAGTGAGAGAGATTGCGATCGCGTTTTATCTGTCTGGTCCGACGCTGTTTTGTGTCTGGAATGTTGTTCTGGGATGCCCAAGGAGGGGACGGTGTCTGCTGCAGAGATCCGAGACGAATTTCAAACGTCACAGAGTGTGTGTGCGTCCTGTAGTGGCACTGACACAGAGTCATTAGAACTGGAAGGTGGTACTGTATGAGGGAACTACCTCATGAACCCTTCAAGGACCCGCGTTCCGTTTAAATGGACAATAAAACATGTACCCAAACAGGGGGCTGTTCGGACAGTCCCATTGCAACTCTGAAACTTCCCAATCAGGAAAGCTCCTAAAAAGATACAGTTCAACCCCTGTATCTGTAAATATGTCACACACAGCTGGCCCTTCCACTTGCGGAACCAGTTACCCTCCATCCTGACCCTGACGTCATCGCTCCTGCTCTCATTTTACTGATCTGTTAAACGTGGAGTGGAACGGCCCTCTGGGACCACGACTGACCCGTGGGAAACTGTAATTGTAGAAACAGACTCACTCCCTTCGTGCTCCCAGCTGGTGAGCGCGGGTCTGCTGTCTCTCTCTCTCTGCCGGTCCCCCGGGTCGCACGGTGACTGATTTAATTTCTCCAGGAGGGTTGAGATTTAATTGAAGTGCGTGTTTGCTCTATCTGTCCGGTGAATCGTCTGTTTGCTTTTGTTTGGCTATCAGACAGCCTGTCAGCCTGAGCCCCTGGCTTTTCTTTTTTTTTTTTTTTTGCTGAGGCTTCAATAAAGACAGAGGAGGATGTGTGAAGGTCACTCGAAGATTGAATACAATCCAAACGAATCTGTCCTTCACAGAGTTAAGCTCCAGAATCGAAGCCAAGCTGGCTGTGACTGAGCCCTAACTCTCTTACCTCTTGACACCCCCGGCATGCATCTTCCCCAAGCTTGTGTTAGACCTGAAACACTTCAGGAACACAATGATCCCCTTTTCAAAGTGTCCCCATGGTAAGAGCATAGCAACGTGTAAAGAAGCATCGCTGTTCTTAAAATGGTTTGGGGTGATGCGGGGGCGAGTCTGTGATCTCCTGCGCTCACGCACGCACGCACACATGCACCCACGCGCACGCACGCACACACACGCACGCACACAGGGAACTCGACTGAGAGTTCAGTGTTTCTTTCTGTTTTGTTGGGGACTTAGCTCCACCCCCTGGTGGTGAACTGAGGAACTACAAAGGAGTGCCACACCATGGCTTCAAACTGCAGGGGTGTCTGTATGGAGGGTTTAACAGGGACAATGAGACCATGAGCGACTGCAGGGTCTGCATGGAGGGTTTAACAGGGATGAGACCATGAGCCACTGCAGGGTCTGCATGGAGGGTTTAACAGGGATGAGACCATGAGCGACTGCAGGGTCTGCATGGAGGGTTTAACAGGGACAATGAGACCATGAGCCACTGCAGGGTCTGCATGGAGGGTTTAACAGGGACAATGAGACCATGAGCCACTGCAGGGTCTGCATGGAGGGTTTAACAGGGACAATGAGACCATGAGCGACTGCAGGGTCTGCATGGAGGGTTTAACAGGGATGAGACCATGAGCGACTGCAGGGTCTGCATGGAGGGTTTAACAGGGACAATGAGACCATGAGCGACTGCAGGGTCTGCATGGAGGGTTTAACAGGGATGAGACCATGAGTGACTGCAGGGTCTGCATGGAGGGTTTAACAGGTTTGGAATAAGACCAGGAGTGGAAGGGACACAGCCCTGCTTACACAGCAAGCGTCCGGTTGCGCAGCGTTTTGCTAACTGTTTAAAAACTGCTTCGACCGGGGATTTCATGATTAGCTTCTGCTGATTAATCAGTTATAATTACAGTTGATTATCTGGCCGAGTGATTATCAGGCCAAATGGTCTGTGTGATAATAATACATTATTCCATTTTTACTGTGATGGTTTTCAGCTGTGCAGAAAGAACTGAGCTTTCGGGGCTGAGGACTCTCCAAGTCTACACTGTGCAGGGTGGGGAGAGCTGGGCGGGGCAGGGGGTGCTCCCCCAGTCCAGGGCAGGCTTGAGGCACGGAGACTGAACTGCTCCCTCCCTCCCTCACCCCCCCTAAGAGAAAGGGTGCTCCCTCCAGTCCAGGGCAGGCTTGAGGCACGGAGACTGAACTGCTCCCTCCCTCCCTCATCCCCCTAAGAGAAAGGGTGCTCCCTCCAGTCCAGGGCAGGCTTGAGGCACGGAGACTGAACTGCTCCCTCCCTCCCTCATCCCCCTAAGAGAAAGGGTGCTCCCTCCAGTCCAAGGCAGGCTTGAAGCACGGAGACTGAACTGCTCCCTCATCTCCCCATTATGAATAAATAAATGCATGAAGCAGTGATGGAAACAAGTTGTTTCACAAGAGGAGAAGAAAACAGCCGAGTGCCGCTGTCCTGAGGCTAGAGTATTGCTTCGTTCTGCTCTTTCATCATGTCCCCTGCATTTTTATCAGGTAAAGCAGTTTTGACAAATACTGTGAAATAAATAAAGAAATCATTGACTGTAAAGATGAATTGAAGAGTGAGTCGCTGCCCAGCTTTAATATAATTCCCAGCCATGGATCATTGTTAGGAGCATTGCTGTGGCACTCAGGCACGACACACACAGCCAAGCGTCAAGCAATCAATCCACAGTCACAGACAGAGCATGCCAAAACTTTCATCTCTCTACTCTCTGCACTGCTCTCCTGTCTCTACCTCCCTTCATCTCTCCACCTCTCCTGTCTCTCCCTCCCTTCATCTCTCCACCTCTCCTCTCTCTACCTCCCTTCATCTCTCCACCTCTCCTCTCTCTCCACCTCTCCTCTACCTCCCTTCATCTCTCCACCTCTCCCCTCTCTCCACCTCTCCTCTCTCTACCTCCCTTCATCTCTCTACCTCTCCTCTTTTCTTCAGTCCGTCATGTTGTATTATTATTATTATTATTATTATTATTATTATTATTATTATTATTATTATTATTATTATTATTACTTCCACTACTATGATGCATGGTTTCTTGTGCAGTCCTGGGAGCAGCGCAGGTCTCTTTTGTTCCTGAGTTATTGCAGAGAGAATGAATTGATTCCCTGGCGCCCCTGAGTAACACAGAGATTCCTGCGATCCTGTTTGTACCTGTCTCTGAAACAGCGACCCTCGGGAAACAGGGAGGGAAGCTGCTCTTAAACACATTCCCCTCTCCCACCGGCCGCGCATCCGTCTCCCTCACACAGACACATAAATACTGTGATTACAAAGCCATTCCGCAGCGCTGTGGGGAAACAGCATACCTGGCAAAAACACGAGAAAAACAATTCACCTTTCTCAACATGTACTGCGCCGTGCTACACCTTGTAAAAGCACTGCAAAACGCGAGCTGCACTGGATGCAGTGACCAGCAGGTGGGGCTGGTGTATATATGTACAGAACGGTACATATATACACAAAAAGCTGGATGCGAAAACAAATCCTGGCCTCTAAGGGGTGCCGCGCAGTGGCGGAATGTTTTAACTGCAGCGGTCTTCCTTTTTCTCTGTATAGCACACAGTGCCATCGGCTGGTTCACAGCTGTAACTGCAGCCAGGACTGCTGCTGCGCCTCTATCCACTCGTCCCGAGCCCCATGGATCGAGTTCTGTGTATCTTTAAGAAGCTAGACCTTCCCCGCCTGCTCACACCCTAACAGTTCCAGCACTGCTAACTTATCGCATCTTTCCACTACAAACCTCCTTGCATGTTAAAACAATCACTGCACTTGTCAGACTTGAAGCAATTACGCATGTTACACATTTCACACACATTCTAGCCTTGAGTACCTCATTTATTATTTATTTTTGAATTTAGCTGCTTGTCAGTTTTTGCGCTCGTATGAAAGGCAGGGGAACGAGAGCCCAGGCTTCAGGCCAGGCGCGATGCTACACTGTTCTATAAGAGCTTCTTTATGGAGCAGCTCCGAGGAGGCTTGCTGTATCTCAACGATCCGGACTCCAAGGGCTACCTGCTGTTCAATGAGAAGCAGCAATCCACCTGAAACAAGGCAATGCAGTACTCAGAGAATGAACAGTGCTCTGCTGTACTGGGGAGCGAAGGGCAGCAAATTCAATACAATACAGTAAAAAGAGGGCTTACAGGGTGTCAGTGCTGTGCTGGGGATCTGAGAGCCAGCTAATTCAATACAGTCTAGTGTAGAGAACTCAGTGCTGTACTGGAGATCTGAGAGCCAGCTAATTCAATACAGTCTAGTATAGAGAACTCAGTGCTGTACTGGAGATCTGAGAGCCAGCTAATTCAATACAGTCTAGTATAGAGAACTCAGTGCTGTACTGGAGATCTGAGAGCCAGCTAATTCAATACAGTCTAGTGTAGAGAACTCAGTGCTGTACTGGGGATCTGAGAGCCAGCTCATTCAAATCCAATGGCTCCACATCCATATGTTGTGTAAAGCTGTCTGAACGCAGCGCAGTCGCTTGCAGGACCCAGAGGGTGTAGAGTTTATCCCAAACAAACAAACAAACAAACAACAGCTTTAGCAAGCAGCTTAACTGCAGTAAATCCACTCCAGTGTGAGCCTGATGTACATAATGAACCCATGGGATCCCTCATGCTGAAGGGAATGCCCTCAGAGCTGCAGGAACACGTCACAATCCTACAGGGCTGCTGTCACCTCCCTGAGCCATGACGCGATTTAATCAAACAGGCGTCCCGCCACAGTGTACCAACGAGTATGACGTAGACGGGGTTGTTGGAAATGCTCTTCAGATGAGATACGGTATGTTTGGACAGCCACGCTTCTATTGGACTCTCCAGGGTTTAAAGACTGCACTTCTAGGACTGGTAACCCTGCACAGAGACTTACAGCAGCCTCCCCCCAATGCGCACAAACTCCATTGAATTAGCACGGCTTTCTTTCAACCTGTTCGCTCATTAAAAAGGATAAGAAAAAAAAGAAAAACGCTGAGCAAATTATACATTTGTAATAGCTGTGCGTTGATTTCTTAATCTGTAAACAAACTGAATCGAAAGAGCCTTCCCCTCCGGGAAAGAGGAGCTGAACGGAGTGCGTGGACTGCAGAGACGCTGCCAGGATGTGTTTTTATATAAAATAATAATAATAATTATTATAAACGCAAACGTCATGACATGACGCGCCCGCTGTGGAGCCGGTAAGAGAACGCCGCTGCAATTCAATGGGTTTCAAACCCTCTTATTAAATGTCCCGAGGAATCCTTGGTATTTGTGTGCCAAAATATTGTTTTCCAGTTTAATTTGCAAATGTATGTGTGAGCGGAGAAGCGGGGGGGTGAACTAGCTGGAAGCGTTTTTATAAAAGCGACATCAGAGAGTTCTGACGCCAGCTTGCATTAAAGGAGGCTTTATCAGCTGCAGGGTCCTCTGCTCCTCTATATGCAGTGCACAGAGAAACCTGCTCGGAACCGCATTCTGTTACACACAGGGCTCTCCACGCATGCGCCTGCATGACACCTTCAGCATGAGGCAACGCTGCAAGTACGCGCGCTCCTGACGTCATCGTGTATATACAGCCGGGTCCGCCACGCAGAGCCGCGGTCATTCTTAAATTCCAAAGCTGTCTATTTCAATAGGTGTTGATTCTGCATAATTGAACCTGCATGTGGATCACTAGGATTTCTCTAAGCCCAGGCATGCTAATACAGTAGGTAAAAATCCTCACTGAACCTTCATAATAATGAGTGCTAGTCTACACACTCCTCTCTCAGCTCTGTCATTACCAGCACCTTCATAATAATGAGCGCTAGTCTACACACTCCTCTCTCAGCTCTGTCATTACCAGCACCTTCATAATAATGAGCGCTAGTCTACACACTCCTCTCTCAGCTCTGTCATTACCAGCACCTTCATAATAATGAGCGCTAGTCCACACACTCCTCTCTCAGCTCTGTCATTACCAGCACCTTCATAATAATGAGCGCTAGTCTACACACTCCTCTCTCAGCTCTGTCATTACCAGCACCTTCATAATAATGAGCGCTAGTCTACACACTCCTCTCTCAGCTCTGTCATTACCAGCACCTTCATAATAATGAGCGCTAGTCTACACACTCCTCTCTCAGCTCTGTCATTACCAGCACCTTCATAATAATGAGCGCTAGTCTACACACTCCTCTCTCAGCTCTGTCATTACCAGCACCTTCATAATAATGAGCGCTAGTCTACACACTCCTCTCTCAGCTCTGTCATTACCAGCACCTTCATAATAATGAGCGCTAGTCTACACACTCCTCTCTCAGCTCTGTCATTACCAGCACCTTCATAATAATGAGCGCTAGTCTACACACTCCTCTCTCAGCTCTGTCATTACCAGCACCTTCATAATAATGAGCGCTAGTCTACACACTCCTCTCTCAGCTCTGTCATTACCAGCACCTTCATAATAATGAGCGCTAGTCTACACACTCCTCTCTCAGCTCTGTCATTACCAGCACCTTCATAATAATGAGCGCTAGTCTACACACTCCTCTCTCAGCTCTGTCATTACCAGCACCTTCATAGTAATGAGCGCTAGTCTACACACTCCTCTCTCAGCTCTGTCATTACCAGCACCTTCATAATAATGAGCGCTAGTCCACACACTCCTCTCTCAGCTCTGTCATTACCAGCACCTTCATAATAATGAGCGCTAGTCCACACACTCCTCTCTCAGCTCTGTCATTACCAGCACCTTCATAATAATGAGCGCTAGTCTACACACTCCTCTCTCAGCTCTGTCATTACCAGCACCTTCATAATAATGAGCGCTAGTCTACACACTCCTCGCTCAGCTCTGTCATTACCAGCACCTTCATAATAATGAGCGCTAGTCTACACACTCCTCTCTCAGCTCTGTCATTACCAGCACCTTCATAATAATGAGCGCTAGTCTACACACTCCTCTCAGCTCTGTCATTACCAGCACCTTCATAATAATGAGCGCTAGTCTACACACTCCTCTCTCAGCTCTGTCATTACCAGCACCTTCATAATAATGAGCGCTAGTCTACACACTCCTCTCTCAGCTCTGTCATTACCAGCACCTTCATAATAATGAGCGCTAGTCTACACACTCCTCTCTCAGCTCTGTCATTACCAGCACCTTCATAATAATGAGCGCTAGTCTACACACTCCTCTCTCAGCTCTGTCATTACCAGCACCTTCATAATAATGAGCGCTAGTCTACACACTCCTCTCTCAGCTCTGTCATTACCAGCACCTTCATAATAATGAGCGCTAGTCTACACACTCCTCTCAGCTCTGTCATTACCAGCACCTTCATAATAATGAGCGCTAGTCTACACACTCCTCTCTCAGCTCTGTCATTACCAGCACCTTCATAATAATGAGCGCTAGTCTACACACTCCTCTCTCAGCTCTGTCATTACCAGCACCTTCATAATAATGAGCGCTAGTCTACACACTCCTCTCTCAGCTCTGTCATTACCAGCACCTTCATAATAATGAGAGCTAGTCTACACACTCCTCTCTCAGCTCTGTCATTACCAGCACCTTCATAATAATGAGCGCTAGTCTACACACTCCTCTCTCAGCTCTGTCATTACCAGCACCTTCATAATAATGAGCGCTAGTCTACACACTCCTCTCTCAGCTCTGTCATTACCAGCACCTTCATAATAATGAGCGCTAGTCTACACACTCCTCTCTCAGCTCTGTCATTACCAGCACCTTCATAATAATGAGCGCTAGTCTACACACTCCTCTCTCAGCTCTGTCATTACCAGCACCTTCATAATAATGAGCGCTAGTCTACACACTCCTCTCTCAGCTCTGTCATTACCAGCACCTTCATAATAATGAGCGCTAGTCTACACACTCCTCTCTCAGCTCTGTCATTACCAGCACCTTCATAATAATGAGCGCTAGTCTACACACTCCTCTCTCAGCTCTGTCATTACCAGCACCTTCATAATAATGAGCGCTAGTCTACACACTCCTCTCTCAGCTCTGTCATTACCAGCACCTTCATAATAATGAGCGCTAGTCTACACACTCCTCTCTCAGCTGTCATTACCAGCACCTTCATAATAATGAGCGCTAGTCTACACACTCCTCTCTCAGCTCTGTCATTACCAGCACCTTCATAATAATGAGCGCTAGTCCACACTCCTCTCTCAGCTCTGTCATTACCAGCACCTTCATAATAATGAGCGCTAGTCTACACACTCCTCTCTCAGCTCTGTCATTACCAGCACCTTCATAATAATGAGCGCTAGTCTACACACTCCTCTCTCAGCTGTCATTACCAGCACCTTCATAATAATGAGCGCTAGTCTACACACTCCTCTCTCAGCTCTGTCATTACCAGCACCTTCATAATAATGAGCGCTAGTCTACACACTCCTCTCTCAGCTCTGTCATTACCAGCACCTTCATAATAATGAGCGCTAGTCTACACACTCCTCTCTCAGCTGTCATTACCAGCACCTTCATAATAATGAGCGCTAGTCTACACACTCCTCTCTCAGCTCTGTCATTACCAGCACCTTCATAATAATGAGCACTAGTCCACACTCCTCTCTCAGCTCTGTCATTACCAGCACCTTCATAATAATGAGCGCTAGTCTACACACTCCTCTCTCAGCTCTGTCATTACCAGCACCTTCATAATAATGAGCGCTAGTCTACACACTCCTCTCTCAGCTGTCATTACCAGCACCTTCATAATAATGAGCGCTAGTCTACACACTCCTCTCTCAGCTCTGTCATTACCAGCACCTTCATAATAATGAGCGCTAGTCTACACACTCCTCTCTCAGCTCTGTCATTACCAGCACCTTCATAATAATGAGCGCTAGTCCACACACTCCTCTCTCAGCTCTGTCATTACCAGCACCTTCATAATAATGAGCGCTAGTCTACACACTCCTCTCAGCTCTGTCATTACCAGCACCTTCATAATAATGAGCGCTAGTCTTCACACTCCTCTCTCAGCTCTGTCATTACCAGCACCTTCATAATAATGAGCGCTAGTCTACACACTCCTCTCTCAGCTCTGTCATTACCAGCACCTTCATAATAATGAGCGCTAGTCTACACACTCCTCTCTCAGCTCTGTCATTACCAGCACCTTCATAATAATGAGCGCTAGTCTACACACTCCTCTCTCAGCTCTGTCATTACCAGCACCTTCATAATAATGAGCGCTAGTCTACACACTCCTCTCTCAGCTCTGTCATTACCAGCACCTTCATAGTAATGAGCGCTAGTCTACACACTCCTCTCTCAGCTCTGTCATTACCAGCACCTTCATAATAATGAGCGCTAGTCCACACACTCCTCTCTCAGCTCTGTCATTACCAGCACCTTCATAATAATGAGCGCTAGTCCACACACTCCTCTCTCAGCTCTGTCATTACCAGCACCTTCATAATAATGAGCGCTAGTCTACACACTCCTCTCTCAGCTCTGTCATTACCAGCACCTTCATAATAATGAGCGCTAGTCTACACACTCCTCGCTCAGCTCTGTCATTACCAGCACCTTCATAATAATGAGCGCTAGTCTACACACTCCTCTCTCAGCTCTGTCATTACCAGCACCTTCATAATAATGAGCGCTAGTCTACACACTCCTCTCAGCTCTGTCATTACCAGCACCTTCATAATAATGAGCGCTAGTCTACACACTCCTCTCTCAGCTCTGTCATTACCAGCACCTTCATAATAATGAGCGCTAGTCTACACACTCCTCTCTCAGCTCTGTCATTACCAGCACCTTCATAATAATGAGCGCTAGTCTACACACTCCTCTCTCAGCTCTGTCATTACCAGCACCTTCATAATAATGAGCGCTAGTCTACACACTCCTCTCTCAGCTCTGTCATTACCAGCACCTTCATAATAATGAGCGCTAGTCTACACACTCCTCTCAGCTCTGTCATTACCAGCACCTTCATAATAATGAGCGCTAGTCTACACACTCCTCTCAGCTCTGTCATTACCAGCACCTTCATAATAATGAGCGCTAGTCTACACACTCCTCTCTCAGCTCTGTCATTACCAGCACCTTCATAATAATGAGCGCTAGTCTACACACTCCTCTCTCAGCTCTGTCATTACCAGCACCTTCATAATAATGAGCGCTAGTCTACACACTCCTCTCTCAGCTCTGTCATTACCAGCACCTTCATAATAATGAGAGCTAGTCTACACACTCCTCTCTCAGCTCTGTCATTACCAGCACCTTCATAATAATGAGCGCTAGTCTACACACTCCTCTCTCAGCTCTGTCATTACCAGCACCTTCATAATAATGAGCGCTAGTCTACACACTCCTCTCTCAGCTCTGTCATTACCAGCACCTTCATAATAATGAGCGCTAGTCTACACACTCCTCTCTCAGCTCTGTCATTACCAGCACCTTCATAATAATGAGCGCTAGTCTACACACTCCTCTCTCAGCTCTGTCATTACCAGCACCTTCATAATAATGAGCGCTAGTCTACACACTCCTCTCTCAGCTCTGTCATTACCAGCACCTTCATAATAATGAGCGCTAGTCTACACACTCCTCTCTCAGCTCTGTCATTACCAGCACCTTCATAATAATGAGCGCTAGTCTACACACTCCTCTCTCAGCTCTGTCATTACCAGCACCTTCATAATAATGAGCGCTAGTCTACACACTCCTCTCTCAGCTCTGTCATTACCAGCACCTTCATAATAATGAGCGCTAGTCTACACACTCCTCTCTCAGCTGTCATTACCAGCACCTTCATAATAATGAGCGCTAGTCTACACACTCCTCTCTCAGCTCTGTCATTACCAGCACCTTCATAATAATGAGCGCTAGTCCACACTCCTCTCTCAGCTCTGTCATTACCAGCACCTTCATAATAATGAGCGCTAGTCTACACACTCCTCTCTCAGCTCTGTCATTACCAGCACCTTCATAATAATGAGCGCTAGTCTACACACTCCTCTCTCAGCTCTGTCATTACCAGCACCTTCATAATAATGAGCGCTAGTCTACACACTCCTCTCTCAGCTCTGTCATTACCAGCACCTTCATAATAATGAGCGCTAGTCTACACACTCCTCTCTCAGCTCTGTCATTACCAGCACCTTCATAATAATGAGCGCTAGTCCACACACTCCTCTCTCAGCTCTGTCATTACCAGCACCTTCATAATAATGAGCGCTAGTCCACACACTCCTCTCTCAGCTCTGTCATTACCAGCACCTTCATAATAATGAGCGCTAGTCTACACACTCCTCTCTCAGCTCTGTCATTACCAGCACCTTCATAATAATGAGCGCTAGTCTACACACTCCTCTCTCAGCTCTGTCATTACCAGCACCTTCATAATAATGAGCGCTAGTCTACACACTCCTCTCTCAGCTCTGTCATTACCAGCACCTTCATAATAATGAGCGCTAGTCTACACACTCCTCTCTCAGCTCTGTCATTACCAGCACCTTCATAATAATGAGCGCTAGTCTACACACTCCTCTCTCAGCTCTGTCATTACCAGCACCTTCATAATAATGAGCGCTAGTCTACACACTCCTCTCTCAGCTCTGTCATTACCAGCACCTTCATAATAATGAGCGCTAGTCTACACACTCCTCTCTCAGCTGTCATTACCAGCACCTTCATAATAATGAGCGCTAGTCTACACACTCCTCTCTCAGCTCTGTCATTACCAGCACCTTCATAATAATGAGCGCTAGTCCACACTCCTCTCTCAGCTCTGTCATTACCAGCACCTTCATAATAATGAGCGCTAGTCTACACACTCCTCTCTCAGCTCTGTCATTACCAGCACCTTCATAATAATGAGCGCTAGTCTACACACTCCTCTCTCAGCTGTCATTACCAGCACCTTCATAATAATGAGCGCTAGTCTACACACTCCTCTCTCAGCTCTGTCATTACCAGCACCTTCATAATAATGAGCGCTAGTCTACACACTCCTCTCTCAGCTCTGTCATTACCAGCACCTTCATAATAATGAGCGCTAGTCTACACACTCCTCTCTCAGCTCTGTCATTACCAGCACCTTCATAATAATGAGCGCTAGTCTACACACTCCTCTCTCAGCTCTGTCATTACCAGCACCTTCATAATAATGAGCGCTAGTCTACACACTCCTCTCAGCTCTGTCATTACCAGCACCTTCATAATAATGAGCGCTAGTCCACACACTCCTCTCTCAGCTCTGTCATTACCAGCACCTTCATAATAATGAGCGCTAGTCTACACACTCCTCTCTCAGCTCTGTCATTACCAGCACCTTCATAATAATGAGCGCTAGTCTACACACTCCTCTCTCAGCTCTGTCATTACCAGCACCTTCATAATAATGAGCGCTAGTCTACACACTCCTCTCTCAGCTCTGCAGCGCTGTCATTACATAAATACAAACTTCTCTGGGCGCTTCTGACACCATGTACCTGTCGGGGGACTGGAAAGCAGCGACATGATGTATATGCTGTCTAAATAAAACCCTCCCACAACGAGTTCCGTTTAATTTGCCGGGATTTCCTCAGTGGCTGCGCACAGTATATCACGACCTCTGCTTATATATTTTATAGTGCCCTTTATTAAATATGAATGGGAAGGTAATTTCCTGAGCAGAGAATGACGTTGCCGCTGTTTTAATTACAGCTCCTCAGAATACCTGAATGTGTTAACGCCGGTGCGCAGGCGCGCTGTGTTCCACGGCGGGTACCTGGCGATATGCGGTATAATGTCAGCGCGATATACAGCAGACATAGTTAAGGTTTGAACAAAGGTTTATAATTATACATCACAGAAAAACATCTGTGGCCGGATTGAAAATGTAGCATTGCTCTCAACCACGGGAGGAAAACGGATTGGATAGCCGAGGGTGCGCTGCATCCTGTGCCGTGAATCATTCATCTCCGCGGGACGGGTACAAAACAGCTGGAATACGAGACACTTTGAAACAACATTAGAAGGGCTGCCCTGGAAAAATAAAGAGTTCAGGCAGGCTTAGCTTTTTAAATAATATTATGAACCCTCCCTCCACCCCTAAAATATAAACACCACCAAAATGAGTCCAAAGCTACTTAGATTTACAGCAATTATTAAAGTTTTAGTTCTGGCGCAACAAACAATAAAAAAAACGACATTAATGTGTTTCAGGATGATTTCCATCGACCCTTCTCTAATTATCATTATTTAGTTCAGCTTTAAATAAAGTTTAATAACTTTAGCAGTATTGAACGCTGTGTCAGCAGCACCCTGCGCGTGTAAAGTTTCTCTCTCTCCACACGAGTCGCGTGCTCGCTAGATTTTGCTGCAAGACAAAAATCGCTAAAAAAAGAAATCAAAAATTGATGCGGAGGGACTGCGCTCCGGCGCGGGTATCTGTTACTTCTCAATCAGTGAAGGGGGCTTGTGTAAGCATTAGCACAGCTTGAACGTGGAAAGACAATTCATCCCTGCTCTGAACCATTGATATCCCCTGACGGCAGTGTAGCGATGATGATCCTGCGCTACATGCTTTACAATGGGAATGCTCCTAGTCTGCAAACACAACCCTCCGCGCTCATGCCTTCACCGGCGTTATTAATTCCAATGGTAAAGCATAGGGAAGCATTGTAAAGCACAGAGAGGTCTGGTAAAGCATAGGGAAGCATTGTAAAGCACAGAGGTCTGGTAATGCATAGGGAAGCATTGTAAAGCACAGAGAGGTCTGGTAAAGCATAGGGAAGCATTGTAAAGCACAGAGAGGTCTGGTAAAGCATAGGGAAGCATTGTAAAGCACAGAGAGGTCTGGTAAAGCATAGAGAAGCATTGTAAAGCACAGGGAGGTCTGGTAAAGCACAGGGAAGCATTGTAAAGCACAGAGAGGTCTGGTAATGCATAGAGAAGCATTGTAAAGCACAGGGAGGTCTGGTAAAGCACAGGGAAGCATTGTAAAGCACAGAGAGGTCTGGTAAAGCATAGGGAAGCATTGTAAAGCACAGAGAGGTCTGGTAAAGCAGAGGGAAGCATTGTAAAGCACAGAGAGGTCTGGTAAAGCATAGGGAAGCATTGTAAAGCACAGAGAGGTCTGGTAAAGCATAGGGAAGCATTGTAAAGCACAGAGAGGTCTGGTAAAGCATAGGGAAGCATTGTAAAGCACAGAGAGGTCTGGTAAAGCATAGGGAAGCATTGTAAAGCACAGAGAGGTCTGGTAAAGCATATTCAGAAACATGGCAGGTCATTCTACACTGTGGTAAATGCATAGTATAACTGTGGGAAAGCATGAGGGGGACATGCTGAATTGCCGTGTTGATCTTTTATAAGGGCTAATCTGCATTGCCGATCCTTCAAAGTAAAGTAAAATAAGCGTCAAAAATCAAATGAAACCATAGCCTTATACAAATAGCTCACCAGCAGTGGTCTGCTGTGCGGTATGCTGTTCTGATCAGTGCTTTAGTGTTTATTCCGTGTGTCACATGACAGCGCGCGGCTGTGCAGATCAGCCTTCCTCTGGAGAGGCTGGCCGGCAGCGCTGTGCTCTGTCATTGCGAGACAGATTCCAGGACAGGGGAGGACAGGAGGACGCATTCATACGACTGGCAGGCGAGAGGGGATTCCTCACAGGAGAGGCCAGCGCAATGGAGCCGCGGCACGACGGGCAGTCAGGGAGCATGTGTTGAACACACAGCTCCCTGCCACGTCTCATTTGAACAGCAGGGTGGCACTCTCCTCTCATTTCCAATTGAAATGGCCCTGCATGAATATTCCACAGAGGAGTTTTAATATTCACTGCATCCATTACTGTCGACCTGCCCACCCCTCCCGGGCCTCTGACTTGTCACGCGCTGGTATCCCTTAGAAAAGTTTAGCACAGGGTTTCTGCTGCAGATGAGAGGAGCAGCAGGACAGCCAAGCGTCTGATTGCTGAGGGCAGTCTCTGTGCATCCAGCCACCACACTGCGCCTCCTTAATTAAACAGCAGGTACTTATACCAGCTGCTACTGTGCAGAGTGTGTGTGTGTGTGTGTGTGAGTGTCTGTATAGTTTGTGTGCGTGTCATTGTGTGTGTGTGTCTGTCTGTGTGTGCATGTCAGTGTGTGTGTGAGAGAGAGTGTGTGTGTGTGTCAGTGCGCATGTGTGTGAGAGGGTGTCAGTGTGTGCGTCAGTGCGCATGTGTGCGTGTGTGTGTCTGTGTGTGCATGTCAGTGTGTGTGTGAGAGAGAGGGTGTCAGTGAGTGAGTGAGTGTGTGTGTGTGTGTCAGTGCGCATGTGTGTGAGAGGGTGTCAGTGTGTGCGTGTCAGTGTGTGTGTGTGCAGTGTGTGAGTGTGTCAGTGTGTGTGTCAGTGCGCATGTGTGCGTGTGTGTGTCTGTGTGTGCATGTCAGTGTGTGTGAGAGAGAGGGTGTCAGTGAGTGAGTGAGTGTGTGTGTGTGTGTGAGAGGGTGTCAGTGTGTGCGTGTCAGTGTGTGTGTGTGCAGTGTGTGTGAGAGAGAGGGTGTCAGTGTGTGTGTGCGTCAGGGCGTATCTGCCAGCAGTCTGGCACGCCCCCTGATCCTTTATAGAAGTGGATCCAGAGCTTCAGCAGATTTGACAATGGCTCTGTTTAGATCCGCCGATGATTAACACAGCCCCCCCCCCTCCCCCGGCCCCTTCACCACCATGTCCTGCAGTGACTCTGATCAGACACCAGAGGGCAGTGAGGAATGCCCCACCAAACTCCCCACACAACCCGGGTCTGAGAGTCTCTCCTGGTCTAAACTAGCGCTGGCTTCCAATCCGCCTCTGCTGCTGTCAGGGGAAACAACAGAGAGGGAAGCGCACAGGGAGCCCTCTCAACCTTGGGCGCCGCGTTTAAATGTCATTATTTTTAGCTGACACAACATGCTGGAGCCTCTCCTGGCACCGGCGCATGTAAATCACTTTCTCAAAAGGAAATTACTTCCCAGGGCTGAATGCTATTAATCTAAATTCTCTGTTTGGTAAAATTGTTGCACACAATAAATACGGAAGAGGTTTGTGATGCTTATCTAGTGTGACATCCCTTTCTAGCCAAGTATTCCTTTCTCGTATTATCCTTCTTCAAGTCTTCACAGGGTTCTTCAAAGAGACAGCTCATGTTTAAAAAGGAAGCAGGGAGATGTAAACGAGGTTGTGTTCAGAGGGCTTGTGTTAATATGCCTGTCTGTCTGTCTGTGTGTGTGTGTGGGGGGGGCTGTCTGTGTGTGTGTGCCTGTCTGTCTGTGTGTGTGTGCCTGTCTGTCTGTGTGTGTGCGCCTGTCTGTCTGTGTGTGTGCCTGTCTGTCTGTCTGTCTGTCTGTCTGTGTGTGTGTGCCTGTCTGTCTGCCTGCCTGTGTGTGTGTGTGTCTGCCTGTGTGTGTGTGTGTGTCTGCCTGTGTGTGTGTGTGTGTCTGCCTGTCTGTGTGTGTGTGTGTGTGTGTCTGTCTGTCTGTCTGTCTGTCTGTGTGTGGGCCTGTCTGTCTGTCTATCTGTCTGTCTGTGTGTGTGTGTGTGTGTGCCTGTCTGTCTGCCTGTGTGTGTGCGTGTGCCTGTCTGTCTGTCTGTCTGTGGGTTCCTGTCTGTCTGTCTGTCTGCCTGTCTGTCTGTCTGTCTGTAGAGACCGGCAGTGACATGCTTTGACACCAGAGACACTGCTAGCAGGTGTAACAGATTCCCTGAGCGGAAGGCATGGAAACTGAGAACCGTCTTCAACCTGCTGCAGCGCCAGATCTCATGAAAATACAACATCAACAACTCGACCTGCCTCCTGCACCGCGGCACAGTGCAAGACACCTCAATGCAATAAAAAAACACACATAAATAACTGAAGAAATCCCTCAGAAAACGTGCAGCTTGTGCCTGTGCAGTGTAATTGCACACCAGGGGCACACAGCGAGGCTCCGGGCTGCAGGTTCGAGGTCCTGAGCCTGGAGATTACATCAGGGATTCCAAACTAGAAGGCATCATTAGAAACAATGTGTTTGTTTGTGTGCTTGTTTTTCATGAGAGTAAGCAGTTTCAAATGAACTTGAGCAGCAGCTGCTGGGCTCAGGTGAAAGAGCCTCAACACAGACCTGGAAATACATACAGAAAATGACAAGCAGTGTGTCAGGGGCAGCTCGGGATGATCACAAACACCAGGGCAAGGCAAGGGGCCGGGAAACGAAGAGAGACGATGAAATATGAAGCTACGCTTACACTTTCAGTTCAAGGGCAACCATGCCATGAGAAAACTCTGAACCCTTTACTGCCCTGGGCACGTTCCCATACGTATTTAATACCTAGTATCTCAATGTCAAATTTACTAGGAGGCTGTGCAGTCCAGTGGTTAAAGTCCAGGGCTTGTAACCAGAACGATAAAATTCAAAAGAACAGACCGCGCCGCTGAATACAGGACCTGTTCACAGAGAGTACGAGAGAAGGAATCCTTCTGACAAGCGACACAGACCGTGCGAAATGTTCACAGCACAGTGCAATAATCACTGAAGTGTGCCGATACAGGATACAGGATCACATTTCCACCTGGGCCCGCTATGACATCACACGCATCACGTCAAAGAATCAATATGAAAAAGTGTGTGTTTTGTATCCTGTAAAGCATAAATAACCAATACAGAGAAATGTGTTTCGCTGGTCTATCCCAAATAATATCTATTCACAAGTAATGCAGAACGACTGGACGGGACACCTGGGCTTGGTTTTACTAAGTGCTATAACAAGGTAACCTGCAGTGCAGCCAGGACTGATTCAGTGCTGTACCAGTCTTGCCCATCACCGCAGCTCAATCCCAGCAGGCTTTCTTTTAGGACCACATGCAATACATTAAAAAACGCTACAGGGACCTCTAGTGGTGGGGAGGGCCAAAAACGCTACGGGGACCTCTAGTGGTGAGGAGGGCCAAAAATGCTACGGGGACCTCTAGTGGTGGGGAGGTCCAAAAGTTTCTCCCTTGGTTGCCGTTACCGAGAGGAACAGGAAGCTTCTGAAAACCTCCCAGGGTGGGAGTCCGCCTGAGCCTCACAGGGCATTTCATCTGCTAAAACATCACCCTGCATACCAGCCCTGCTTCTTTACCAGATCAATGCGTCCCGTCGCAGCGCTGTTCCATGGCACTAAATTACTACTGGAGCTCTTGAAACAAAGCAAAAAACAGCTTCTATTCTGTGTTAGCAGAAGCGATGGCCAAGTGACTAAACGGCCAAGGGACTCCACACAGCTGAAGAACGCTGCACTGAGACACCGGACTGCACAGGAGCTGAGCTCACAGTGAGGGAGTGTTATGGAGGGGTCCGGGGGGGGGTACACAATCACAGCATTGTAAATCTGCCGGCGTGGAAGGCCCCCTCTTTCTCATTTGCTCGCTAGCGATGTGTGAAAATGTTAATGAAGGGAGCCATCATCTATGGGATTGTCTGTGTTAAGATTCCCTCCACGTCCCCAGCTTTCTGCTTACACACAGCGCACTGTGCATCAATCCTTCCAGCCTCGTACTAATAATAGATCTAATTGCTTCACTCAGTCTGGCTGCCTTCGTCCCATGCATCTTGAAGAGAAACAGTGCATGGTTACAATGGAATGTGTTTGTGCACTTCATATGCGAGTATACAAATGTATGAGGAGAGGGTCAATTTCCACATCACATGGTAACTATGGATCAGAACGTTGTGATTATGTGCAAGGACACCTGTATTTACTGAGCACTTAATGTAACCTTCACGCTTTTGTAAAGGTGTGGTCTGTCTCTAGTTCCCATGGCCCTATACTGAGGAATGAAAATACAATGTCCTGTTACACCATACAGCTCCTCTGATACACATTACAACACAACTTAATGGAAAAAAATAACCTTGGCTGAATAATAAAGAAAAAATACACACTAAACACAACGAAATAACAATACCGCGTGAAGTCTCTTTGAAAGCAAGGTTTATTGAAATTCCTACTTCCAGCAACCTTGTGATGGAATGAAAGCTTTCCTGGCAGATTATCTGGGGGAGAGGAAAAATGAGGCTACTGACTGAATAATCTTCATCTTCCATTAACTATACAGCCCTGACACAAGCTTCCCCACAGTAAAAGCACCGCACAGTGTAATACAGCACAGTGAAAGCATGGTGAAGCATACAGGGAAGGGGGTGAGCTGTGCATCACAACTGCTGCTGCAGAGTCACTTCCAGTAGGACCTCGTTTGTTTTACGTCTCATCCGAAGGACGGAGCACAAGGAGGTGAAGCGACTGTCTCAGGGTCGCACAGCTGAGCTGGGATTGAACTGGGATCCTCCTGGTAACAACACCCCTTTCTCTAACCACTGAGCCACCAAGCCTGCTTTATGATTGACAGCCCCTGCCAGACCGCCTTATCGTCTGCACGCGTGCGTTCCTTTGTGCTTAAAGAAGCAGGTTTGACTCAGAGTGCGCGATGTAGAGTCGTTATTTTTACACTTACAAAGCGCTACACCGTTTTAGTTTCTTTGTCTAAACGTATTTTCCTTGGTCTGCTTTCTTATTGTCATATTTGTTTTCTCTGAAGTACAACACAATGCAGACGGCGCACAGATGCAGAGTTTTGCATTTCCTCTGGTGCAGATAAAATGGAACAGAAAAAAAACAATAAAAGCCAGCATCTATTATGTTAGCTCTCGTCTTGACAAGCACTCCACATTTATTTATTGCGAGTTTATTTGTTTTGCATTCTCCGGGGGGGGGGGGGGGGGGGATGTGAGACACTTGCCTAGAATTCAGCGTCTTATTTAATTTTTAATTTTGTATTTTTATATATTAATGCACAGGGGGTGGTGTGGATAGAATAACTAAATACAAATCAATCTTTTGACAGAACACTACAGGGTTTTTGGGGTTTTTTTTTTTACAAACGCTGGACAAGATCCTGAATCAAAAGCAACTATGCAGAAGACACTTTCGTTGGGAAAGAAGTGCTGAACAACAGCGTCTGCATCTGCCATCCCTGCTCTAATATACACACGCTGCGTCTCGCTGTTGCAGTTTCAGTCACGATGGGCAAGAAAGTCTTTTTGTAAATTAGCCCTATTTTGGAAAATAGCCTAATTTCTGGAATCGTGACAGCCCCTTCATTCCCTCCAGAGCGTCTCTGAACCCGGGCAGCTGAAACACTTAGCAGTTCTTTAGCCCAGCATCTGGCCTGGCTGACGGGAAGATTAATACTGCCCTCCTTCTCTGGAGGTGCTAAGAGGGTCTCCTGGCCCTGCTCACCTCTTCCTGGTTGCAACACAGTGACAGCGTGGGACTGGGCTGCTGTCAGAGCTGCCGACTGGCTGTGAGAGAGAGGAGAGCTGCTCTAACCAGAGGCACCCTGCTCCCTCCCAGTCTGCAGTCGTTGAGAGGGTAGCCCCGGACTGGAGAGGGGCGAGGAGGTCACAGAGTTCACAAGACTGCCATGCTGGACAGACAGAGCCTCCGCCTTCTAGCTTGCTTTCTTAAACTGTCATTTTTCTTTCTCTCTTTTTCTACCTCCCTTTCGTATGTTTTTTTTTTCTCTTCCTGTGCTTTCTTTCCATATTTCGGTCTGTAATTCCCGGACGAGCGAGCCTCAGTTTGTTCCCATCTCTGCTCCCCTGCATTGTTCTCGGGACAGCTGTTCCCAAATTGGATTAGCGCATTAGCATGTTGACTGCGTGGGCACTCGCTCGCCCCTCCACACAGTTTGGCGGCTGCTGATATGGCACGATAATCAAATTATGTGTAAAAAAATAAATAATAGAATAAAGAATGCTGAGATTTGGAAGCTTCGTGCGAACAAAGTCTTACTACACCGAAACATCTGTGAGTGAAATACTCCACGGAGCGTTTCTACAGATACGAGACTGCAGCACGCCACAGGGGACAGTGTGGAGAGACACAGAGAGAGAGAGGGAGAGAGAGAGAGGCTGGGGGATTGTAGGTATGAGGCACTGTCAAAAATGCTACTGCTGTTTGATTTATATTTACACACACACACACACACACACACACACACAGCGTTTTTCATGCAGGTAACGTAACCGTGTTTAAAATGCTTTGTGAAATTCTGAAGAGTTGTTGATGAAAACGAAAGCCCTTTCTTGTATAATCTCTCCTTGATCCTCTGTTTCTCTCTCTCTCTCTGTATCTTTCTTCCTCTTTTTTATGTTCCAGCATAAATAGACTGGGTCTGTCTGCCAAAAGAATGTGAGACGGTGGGTACAGAAAAAAAAAAAGAGTTCCTCTCAAATGAAGTTTGGTTTACAGAGAGAGAGAGAGAGAGAGAGAGAGAGGGAAGGGGGAGAGAGAGAGGGGAGAGAGGGAGGCATTGTCATCTTGCACAGTGATAGACTAGAGGACAATTAGAGGACACAGGCAAACAGCACAAGAAAAATATCAAATAAGTCCCTGGACGACACAGATTGAAACTACAGGTCTTTCTTCATGTCTCTCTCTGTGTGAACAGAGGCAGGGGGACTCTCTCTGTGTGAACAGAGGCAGGGGGACTCTCTCTGTGTGAACAGAGGCAGGGAAACTCTCTCTGTGTGAACAGAGGCAGGGAAACTCTCTCTGTATGAACAGAGGCAGAGGAACTCTCTCTGTGTGAACAGAGGCAGAGGAACTCTCTCTCTCTGTATGAACAGAGGCGGGGGGGGGTTGATCTGCGGAGCCTCATTTGGATGCTGTGCTGTGGGGGGGTTGATCTGCGGAGCCTCATTTGGATGCTGTGCTGTGGGGGGGTTGATCTGCGGAGCCTCGTTTGGATGCTGTGCTGTGGGGGGGTTGATCTGCGGAGCCTCGTTTGGATGCTGTGCTGTGGGGGGGTTGATCTGCGGAGCCTCATTTGGATGCTGTGCTGTGGGGGGGTTGATCTGCGGAGCCTCATTTGGATGCTGTGCTGTGGGGGGGGTTGATCTGCGGAGCCTCATTTGGATGCTGTGCTGTGGGGGGGTTGATCTGCGGAGCCTCGTTTGGATGCTGTGCTGTGGGGGGGTTGATCTGCGGAGCCTCATTTGGATGCTGTGCTGTGGGGGGGTTGCTCTGCGGAGCCTCATTTGGATGCTGTGCTGTGGGGGGGTTGATCTGCGGAGCCTCATTTGGATGCTGTGCTGTGGGGGGGTTGCTCTGCGGAGCCTCATTTGGATGCTGTGCTGTGGGGGGGTTGATCTGCGGAGCCTCGTTTGGATGCTGTGCTGTGGGGGGGTTGATCTGCGGAGCCTCATTTGGATGCTGTGCTGTGGGGGGGTTGATCTGCGGAGCCTCATTTGGATGCTGTGCTGTGGGGGGGTTGATCTGCGGAGCCTCATTTGGATGCTGTGCTGTGGGGGGGTTGCTCTGCGGAGCCTCATTTGGATGCTGTGCTGTGGGGGGGTTGCTCTGCGGAGCCTCATTTGGATGCTGTGCTGTGGTGCAGGGCTGCCCTCCCAGGGCGCAGGATTGTGGCCGGTGCCTCATCAAGGACACTCATAATTAGATATATAAATGAAGTGACATTTGCTTGCTCACTTACTTGCCTGCCAGCCCGGGCCACGCTGCTCCCAAGGGTGAAGTTCTGAACTGTGACAAAGACTCCATCACGCAGCTTTCACAGCACACTCGCTGCGGGAGATCGCAGCTTTTTAGTTTTGAAACGATCCACTTACTCCTATAACAATATGTGGGACACACGTACAGCGCCCCTCAATATCTCTACTGTAGATTCAATAACTGGGAATTATTGGATAAGCCCTTATAAAGGTATAACACAGTATTGTTGCTTTTGCAGTGTTCCCATGCTTTTCCCACGGCTATACTGCCCATTTTTTATTAATGTTTATTAATATGCTTTACCAGACCTCTCTGTGCTTTACAATGCTTCCCTATGCTTTACCAGACCTCTCTGTGTTTTACAATGCTTCCCTATGCTTTACCAGACCTCTCTGTGTTTTACAATGCTTCCCTATGCTTTACCAGACCTCTCTGTGCTTTACAATGCTTCCCTATGCTTTACCAGACCTCTCTGTGCTTTACAATGCTTGCCTATGCTTTACCAGACCTCTCTGTGCTTTACAATGCTTCCCTATGCTTTACCAGACCTCTCTGTGCTTTCCAATGCTTCCCTATGCTTTACCAGACCTCTCTGTGCTTTACAATGCTTCCCTATGCTTTATCAGACCTCTCTGTGCTTTACAATGCTTCCCTATGCTTTACCAGACCTCTCTGTGCTTTACAATGCTTCCCTATGCTTCCCCATCCCTCTCTGTGCTTTACAATGCTTGCCTATGCTTTCGCTGTGTTTTATTACACCTTGCTGTGCTTTTGCTGTGGTCCACTTGTATAAGGGAGGGCCCATCACCGCCTCACTGATTTCAGTATTGGTCTGTTTTTCATGTGTAAGTCAGATTGGGAATTAAAGAGCAGGCCATGTGCTCTGCAGTGTGAAAAAGCTACTGTGAAGACCAATTACTGCCACGCGAAACAAAGAGCTATTGATTAGCGCCGTTCTAGTCAGAGTTCAGAATCACAAAGTTTCAGCCTCTTTCGTGATCCTGTACTTCGTTAACCTCCTCGGTCCTTTCGCTCAGCACACCGAACATTCTTCATTTGAAATGGCGGCGCCACTGTGAGCCAGAGAGCCCTCGGGCACGGCCGTTCAGAAGAGCGACCGATCAAGACTGCGGGGCTCCAAACATCCGCTCTGATCTATTCTCAAGTAATTACAATTGAATGCCGTGCTCAGGAAGCAGCAGCAGCAGCAGCAGCAGCAGCCCTGGCAGTTTGTATCCGACCCCCTCCCTCGCCCCCCAAACACACCTGGCTTTCCTTTGCTTCTTAAGAGATAAAACAGTGGCGACCCTCCTCCTAACATCTCCTGTGAAAGGCATTTCCAATCCCACACGTCTAGCGCTCTGTCTGCTCTGTAGCGCTAATTAGCTGCTCCCCCCAAGAAGTCCTGCTGCCACTCGCTATTCACACAGAAAAACACAACAAGCCAAGAAAAAACAAGAGCAATACAACACAACAGAAGAAAACTGTGATTCTGTTCTGTGTTGTTCAAATTCAAAGAAGACTAAACGCAGTACAGCAGATGTAGACCAAACAGAAAGAAAAAATAAAGGTTTTTTTTGTCCTCTGTCTACTGCCAGGGTGTATGCCTGCAAGGGGCAAATGTGGATTTCTCTTCAGTACAGTCAGCTATCAGCTATGTGTGAGTGTGTGTGTGTGTCTGGTCTGTATGTGGGGGGGGGGGGAGGGGGGGGGGGACGACATGAAAGCTTTCTGCCACACACAGCACTCATAACCAAGTTAAAAGGTGTTAGAAAAAAATATTTTAAAATAAAAGAAGGGTGGTATTAGGATTGCCCTTGGGAACTGCAGCTCTAAACACAGAAAACGAACATCAAAAAAACACGCCACAAAAACAGAATAAATAACTGAATAGAAAGCGCAAGGTTGCCGGTCAGTACAGTCCGAGTGTCCACCTCCCAGCCCCCATAACATGTCTTAAGAGCATAACGAACGAGGGGAGTCCATTCGGCCATCCGTGCTCCCCCCCGGTGACTAGCAGCTGATTGATCTCAGAATACTACACAGAACAAAGCTGATGAGGAAGGAGGTTTGTATCTGAAGATGACAGCATTAAGATCAGGCACTGTTTAAAAAGACCTGTTACACAGGAACGATCCGATTTCAATACCATGAAGCACAGGGAGGGAGGGAGGTGTGAAAGAACACAACACTGCAATCCAGAGGACTAAACTGAGAGAGCATCAGTTACTGGGGCCTCAAGCGTGTTCATTTTGTGATCGTTTCATCCATCCCTGCAAAGATAAAGGAAGGCTGGGAGAGCTATTGAACCGAGTCAACCGGAAAAGATTCCACACACGAGCAGCACCGCAGCAAAAAGTTGATGTAAGACCATTTTATACCGTCGTGCTTCAGTGTGCAAAACTCTCCCAGACAACACTGTCACACTGGGTACCACGCAGGCTCCGGTCAATCCAGGGGTTAATTGCTGAAGCCGCGAGAGAGTTCTCCAGTCAATGCCAGCTCTCACAGCACAGGCAGGTGTGAGCGAGGGGCCGGCGCGGCGACCAGCAAGGAGAGGGGACAAAACGGGAGGAAACCAGATAGGCAGCTAAAAACAGAAGG
The DNA here is from genome assembly GCF_902713425.1 of Acipenser ruthenus. Classification (NCBI taxonomy): domain Eukaryota; kingdom Metazoa; phylum Chordata; class Actinopteri; order Acipenseriformes; family Acipenseridae; genus Acipenser; species Acipenser ruthenus. The sequence goes on from NC_081208.1 coordinate 56,901, forward strand.
AACACAGCGTTCCCATGAAACCCGAACGACTCAAACGCAAAACACAGGAGAGGAAAAATATCTGTACAAAACACCTGAACCCCCCAGGAAAGCCAGGACGCTTTCGATTAAAGAATCGCGTTTATAAAACTGCGGCAAACGTGTTACTGAAGGCTTTGAGGGGTTTTAACACTGGTGACAAATTAAAGCTTCAAGTCATGAAGTGACTGATTGCATCAACCTGGATTAAAAACCACAACTCTGTTTAGTGCTGATCCCAGTTAATCTGGGAGTAGGCTTTAATCTTGGATAAAGACTTGTTTAAACGTGTATTGATTTTAAACGAGGATTACACCTAAACCTTGGTTTCAGGCTGTGTGCATCATGACTATAATCCTTGATTTAATCTGGGTTAGTGTTAATCCACGTTGGAGCAATCCACCCTTAATGTTTCTTATTTTATAACACAGTTATTATTCTGGTAATGTGAATGCTGCTGTTTATAACATGTTTACAGGTGCATCGCGGATGGTTATAACTGAAGTGCTGCAGTAAAGCCCTGCTTCTGATAATAAATCGGGTTACAAACACATTTGTTTTGGAGCTTGTGGTTTAAATCCGAGCATGCTGAAGGTCCTTCGCCGCTGTACCAACCACAGCAAACATGAAATCATCTGTTTGACCACGTTTGTTTTTGATTGAGGACCCTAAAAAAAACAGAAACTGCTAAGTATGCTTTTACCACTTGTCCAGCATGAGAGTGTTTTTATTCAATTATTTTCTCCTTCAAGTCCCCCCCCCCCCCCCCGAGGCCTCAAATCAGTAAACAAGATACGAGAGGGCTCTGGCAATTTAAAAAACCATTTGCTGCGTCCCTGTTCAAATGAATGCTTTGTGAGCCTATTATATTGTGCCTCTTCAATAGAAGACAGGAAATGACTTGAGGATGGAGTCTGTGGTTCTCTCTGCCTCTCAGCCCTCCCCCCTCCTCACAGCTGGTTTATTAAATGGGGCCGGCCACACGATACAGCTTGGTAGTCCCGGGCACTCCTCGACCACAGAACAGCAGGTCTGGTTCTCTCATTCAAAACCAGGGCTAGCAGTCCCAGTACCCACACACAGCTTCATCTGCCAGGATTTCTGCTCTAATTGCAGGGCTGCTCCAGCGTGCCAGCGTTTTAAGAGATAGTTTCCCGGTCGCTCTCATAATTTCCTGTAATGTATTTAGTTTCTTTTATTTTCCCAAACCACAGCTGGGCTGTAACTGCGGCCGGGAACACAGAACGCCATAAAAATACAACAGCAACAACGATAACGCACAACAATAGCATCACTGTAAACAGATTGCGAACAAATCCTGCCCACCCGTGTGACCTGTCAACTACACCCCCCCCCCCCCCCCCCTCCTCGTGCCTCTCCGGTCTGTCAACAATCTCTCCAAACTGCAAAGTCAAACGTTTCGAGGGATATTAATATTGTAGCTGGCCGGGCACATCGTGTCACTCTGTACCTGAATAGTCTTTTCCTTTTTATTGGGTTCGGGGTAACGCATGCTACAGCTGCCCGCCTGAGGCCAGCTCATTTTGGAAAGCGTGTGTTTCTATATGACACTAAGAGAAGGCTGTGAGGTGAGACACTGGGCTGCACAGGTTGAAAGAAGCCTGAGATTTATATTGCAGCTCTGCTGGAGTTGTCAGGAGCTGATCCGACACCAACACCACTGCAAGCCACAGCTGGATTTCAGATCCCTGACTTCCGTACTCTGTAAATTCTGATGCAGATACACAGCACCGAAATGCTCATTTGACTTGTTTCCTTTTTAATGCACAAATAAAAGTTACACATATTTTGGTGAACTAATCCTGTTGCATGTATGTATATCTGATCTAGCGCTGGATTCAGGCGCAAGGCACCTTAACTGTAGAGCATTTTACAGCAGCGGGGAGTCCAGCTGGATCACTTGGTTTGTAGGAGCGATCCTGGGATAACCACAGACATCCTGGAGGGGTATAAGGCTGATCACGTCAACACCTTAGAGCGGACACAATGCACGACCTCTTACTGGAGCTTGCCATGGTGCTGTTCTGCGTTGTTCACACTGCACTAATGCTTACACGCTTCGGTGTTTCTGCAGCAAAGATCGCCCCGCACTGTCTTCAGCATCTGAACCGCTTCCAGCCTCTTCACGATTAATAGCGAGCCTCTCTGTAACTGCAATCTCACAGAATCAGCTCTGCATTTGTACAACCTTTTCCAGCCTGCCGTTATAAATGATACCCACTCCAGCATTTCAATGGCCTGGCTATACTCCAGCTTTTGTTCTGTTCGAGAGCGGGCCACGCATTATTATGCAAAAGAGCCGCTGCTTTAAATTACATCAGCCAATTCAATTAACTCGTCTGATATGAATACATTTACATTTAAACCTGCTGTGCATCTGGAAACAAAACAAAAAGCGCCTTGTTGAGACCGTACTAATTATAAAGATCGCGTTCGTGTTTGAGAGAGCCTCGGGGTCCGTCACCCCACTGTGCATTAGCGTTCGGTTCGGGATCGCTTTCGCGTGTTCACCTTCGCGGTGTCTCGTTGACTTCTCCTCTGCGCTGCCCCCAAGGGTTTTCAATCGCTGGCAGTCTGTTTTTCTCGTTCGCTCCCAGTCAGTACTTGGGCTCGGTCAACCCTTAAAACAGACTCTAGCAAGCAAAACACTTCCATAAAGGGGTGGGGGGGGCAGGCTAAATCAATGAAGCAATTCAGCCACATGTTTACGTGGAGGGTTGGCCTGTCTCATTGAAGGGGACTGAACCACAATTATCCAAAAAGACACACTCTACACATTCCTACAATACTACTACTACTAATAATAATAATAATAATTGTATACACAGTTTCCCCACGACATCTCATTTGAGATGCATTAACTGCACTGTCACGTACGTCAGGCTTGTCGATGGTATTCCTGTGTGGAGCGCAGGGAGAGCGACTGGTAATGCCTCCTTCACTGTTCCATACTAAAAAGGTTCTGAGAACAATGGCTCTTTCGAAGGGCATCGCTCTTTCTATTGGCACAGCAGCTGATGCTTTGTCTCTCTCTGCTCAACATGAGTCACCTCTCTGTAGGGCAGACTTGGAGCTCGGCCGCCAAACCGTTCTATCACTTCAAAAAAGAAATGAAGATTACAAACCGACTAGAAGCGTGCCCTGGCAAGTGATTGTGCTGCTAATATAGCTTAATCTATTACAGGGGAGCGCTTTGCTCCTGTAGTCTGGGCGAGTTTCGTCCCCCCCCCCTCCCCCGACGAGCTGACCAGCTGACCGCTTGTTGCCAACAGCACCAGGAATCAATCTGCAACATCTGGGCTGCGTCCGATTTAAGTAACGTCACGGTAACGCTGAGCTGAAATACTGCGAGAGACGCAGAGAGGGGAATATCGGAACAGGGACTGTTGCTTTAATGGCAAGTTAGCAGCAGCGCCTCAATGTCAATCGCTTCTGTGCTGTGGGGCGACGAATGGGGCAGCTACTGTACAAATGCATGAGAAAGCTTCTCATTCTGAAAGCACAGGGGATATAAAACGTGTGAGACTGGGCATGCCTCAGATAGGGCTTCAGCCGCAGCTAAAAAGTCCCAGTTGGATCTCCCAGCTCCTTCTCACCATTCCAGTGCTGCTCGGGTGACAAGTCCACGGTTTTAGATCATCGGTTATTCTCCGTGCAACAAGGACAGGCTGGGGTTTATTTTTGTTTCCTTGAAGAGATTGGATCCCCTAACATTTCTTTCATTCTCTCTTTCCTGACCTTTAAAGCAACAAAGGAGACAGGCTTGAGTGGAGTTTGCTTCTGTTGTTCTGTATTGCATTACATCAAGGCTTGTCTCTGATCGCCCGTGCAACAAATACAAAATAACTGACACAAAAACGAGCGGCCCACGGCATACTGGGAGGATGAGCCCCCAATCTCCCGGCTCCCTGTTTCTGTATCCGTTCATTTCAAAACTGCAGGAAGCACGGGGAAGACGGGCAGGCGTCTCGACAGCACGGCTTCACCAGCGTCTTCAGCGTCTGTTGTTTGTTTTTGTTCTCGTCTGTCTGGTTTGTCTTGCGATTCAGCCAGCGATGTCTTGTGATGTGAGGTACGATCCTCCGACACTATTATCACGAATCAATAAAACACAAATCAGTGTTTGCTCAGATGCGGTGATGCTTTGAAAGGGATCCCTCCTCCCCCTCTCTCAGTTAATTTAACTGAAAGTGTAACTTCTTCAGATAAGCAAACTGACAGCAGCAGCTTGGGCTCCGAGATTGGAGCTGTCAGGGCCGAGGGGCAGCGTGTCAATTAAACACACACTCCCATCACATCAGCACCTCCGCGGCTGCCTCCGCATTGATCCGTCTCACTGGCACTTTGTTTGTCTGGCTGTCTGTTTTTATGCATCTATTAACTTTCCAGTTTACTGCGTGCATCACTAAGACCAGTCCTGTCCTGTCCTGTCCATAGCTGTCCCATCCACTGAACCCTCTCAGTCCTGCTCTGTCCATAGCTGTCCCATCCACTGAACCCTCTCAGTCCTGCTCTGTCCATAGCTGTCCCATCCACTGAACCCTCTCAGTCCTGCTCTGTCCATAGCTGTCCCATCGAGGGACCCTCTCAGTCCTGCTCTGTCCATAGCTGTCCCATCCACTGTACCCTCTCAGTCCTGCTCTGTCCATAGCTGTCCCATCCATTGAACCCTCAGTCCTGCTCTGTCCCATCCACTATACCCTCTCAGTCCTGCTCTGTCCACAGCCGTCCCATCCGTTGAACCCTCAGTCCTGCTCTGTCCCATCCACTATACCCTCTCAGTCCTGCTCTGTCCCCTCCCCTGAACCCTCTCAGTCCTGCTCTGTCCCGTCCCCTGTATCCTCTCAGTCCTGCTCTGTCCACAGCCATCCCATCCTGTGCTCCAGATCCTCTTAAAGGTTGCTGTGCTTCTTTCTGATGAGCTCTGACATTCAGATTGTAAGCTCTGGAGCTGGAGAGGTGAAAGCCAGCTGCAATCACCTCTCTATCGGGGATACCTGCCCTTTTTCTTTTCAATACTTCCTCTTGTTCCCAATGTTCAGCTGGAGAAGCGCCCTGCTGTGAAATCACCTGCAATTCATGATCCATTTCCCTCCCATCCATATTATAACCCCTCCAATAAGTCAGACCAAATGAAGCGTCTCGCATCTGAAGCTGCTATTAGCAAGCTCTTCGAATAATAATGAAACGCAAACACCAGGAAACGCGTGCTGGGATCAGCAGGAACAATCTCACTTAACAAAGTAAAAAAAAAAAAAAAACTTTAATTATGCTGCTGGAACTTTGGTAAGGAGTGTAACGCTGGGTAGAAAATAACCCCCCCTCCCTCCCCTCCCTCCCCTCCCTCTGCAAACAAATTAGCAATAAATAATGAAAGGCCTTGTTTAATTATTGCAGTATCATTGAGATTTTACAATTCAGGTCACTCTTTCAGAGAGCAGAAATATCTAGTCTGCAGCAGCACTTGGGCTGATAACTCACAGAGGAGGACACATGACTCACCTTACTACACTCAATGGAAATGAAAATACTGTGTATCTATCTATCTACAGTATCTATACACACATCTATCTAAACCAGACTGCTATACAGCACTAACACTGTATATATATATATATATATATATAGATAGATAGATAGATAGATAGATAGATAGATAGATAGATAGATAGATAGATAGATAGATAGATAGATATGAGAGAGAGAGCGAGAGGTTGTGAACAACTATCCTCAGGTTTAACCCTAAATTAAACAATATAGAAATATTCACTCAGCACCCATGAAAATACGCTGAGGAAGGCATTAACCTTAAAACCCCAACACCAACTCAACCCTTGTGGGGGAGCGGGGCGCTGTGGGGGGGGGGGGAGTGCGGCGCTATGGGGGAGCGCGATGCTGTGGGTGAGCGCGGTGCTTTGAAATGTCGTTCCAGCTGTGTGGATGAGAAGGAATCCTCCAGGCTGTGATTGCAAAGTTATCAGGAGTGTCAGACTAACCCAGCTCCCCATCTGCAACCCTGATGGGGACGGATACAGAGCAGATGAGAGCATTCTCCCACACTGCACTGCACTGGCCCAAACTTACTTCACACTTTCAACAGGAAACAAAGTGAGGCTTTGTTCTATTTGAAATCGAGTCCCTTACTGTACAAGGGAGCTGCGTCTTTAAAACACTGAACCCTGAGAGCTCTCGTTCACTCTGACAGACAGCGGAGGACTAAAGCATTGTTTCATTCCTTATGTGAACCCCTCCCTGTCCCTCTGTTCCTTGCTAATGATCCACACAGTCTGCAACACAAACAGGGCTCTGCATGAGCCACTGCTGATGAAAGCTAGGGCTGCAGGACTTCAGCTCCACACTTCACAGGTGCACTTTCATTTTCAAAAGAATATTTTACAGCACGTTTTGTTTTTATTGTCTAAGGAAGAATAACGACCCTACTATAAATTCACTGTGTTCATTACCGTGGTAGTCCCCTCCCCTCCCCATTAGCTTTGCTGTTATCAGGGGGAGACGGGCTCCCAGTCCAGGGCTCTAACCCGTTATGTTTGTTTACGTGAGTCCTGTAATGTTGTGGAGGATGTAGCCGGCGACTGAAAACAAAGAGCGCGACAGAGAATTCTGATTGCCAATATTTTTCACTGGTGCCGGCAGATTTGGTTGCATTTGATCCCAGAGTATCTGCGCTTGGAGCATAAATACATAATAAAACAAAAATGAAAGTGCCGAGCCGATCTGGAGAGTGCTGCATCTGTCTCAGCGCTGCCACGAAACCGCTTGCAGCAAACAGCAAGCCATTCATATTGATGCTGGTTAAGCAAACTGCCAGTGTCGTTAACATAACTCAAGTAACTGCCACTACAGCACAGCTTTAGCAGGGGGAGAGAAATATTATGCCAGCACAAAACTGCAAGAGTATTAACAAAGAAAAAGGTTAATTCAATCACAGCACCCTTATAAAAAAAATAAAAGGACGGACGAGTGTGGTACAGCAGGGTGAAAGCTTGGGAGAGGGTTTCCTGTGGCAGTGCAGCAGACGCACAGCCAGGGAGAAACACAGGACACACAGCTTTCTGCCACTTCATCGTGGTTAAAAGAGCTGGGCTCTATCAAGGGGCTTCGACAACAACCCTCCCCAATTCATACAAATCTCTGTATCGGATCTGACAGTAACTGGCGGGTGAAGCAGTCGGCTACAAAAGGTGATTTAACATTTGATCCAGGTTTGGCTGTGCTACACAAGGCCCTGGCTAGGACTGCCCACCAATAATGAGTGCGAGTCAGCCGATTAAAACATGTGGTGCAGTCTTCCGTGTCTCACAACGGCTTCACCTGCAATATCGAATCCCATCCAGACCTCACAGAGTCGGAAGAGGTCAGGGGAAGTCCATGCTGTCTCTGTTCTGTCTTCACTTGATCCTAGAGAGCCGTGTTTATGGTGCCATTTAAACAGCAGGACTTCACACACAATAACAAATACGTCCCCCCCCCCCCCATCCCCTTGTCTCCCCTTGTCTCCCCTACACCCGTGCAGGAGGGATGAGCCATGAGCTCAGAGTGGCGGAAACAACAGTTCTTTCAAGAAATAAATAATATATAAAGCACTGCCCAGGAAGCCCAGCTCATGAGTTTCCCTCCATTACTAAGATCAGCAGGGTGAAGCTGGTGCAGTTTGAATACATTAGAGAGACTCCGTTCACAGACTGTGGCAGAACGGCGATGCATCTCTGTACTGTGAATCTCTGAAGACTCCCGGGTAATTGAATTTCCCCCGAGAGTTGCTTGTTTATGCCACAACAAACCGAAATTAGATCAAGAACATTTTGAAAAATGAAATGCCTGTTTTTAAGCAATGTTTTTTTTTTAAAAACCAAAGAAAGACACGCATACACAAAACAAGCCAAATGACACCCGCGCGCACACACCCTGTCCCTAACCTCGTACTGCAACCCTGATCAAACACACAACCCTCCGAACCTAACCTCGTACTGCAACCCTGATCAAACACACAACCCTCCGAACCTAACCTCGTACTGCAACCCTGATCAAACACACAACCCTCCGAACCTAACCTCGTACTGCAACCCTGATCAAACACACAACCCTCCGAAAGCAGACACGAGGAAGCTGCTCATTCTCCATAACAATAACCTGTCTGTAACGTGTCCTTTCTGCATCAACTAAAACCACATTGTAATGCCACAGAATTAGCGTGAGAAATCCTAATCGTGGAGGAGAATGCTTGAAGAATTCAAACGTATTTGAAGAGCATCCCCCATGACCTCCTGACCCGAGTCCTGATCACTCTAATCTGGGTTTCATTCCCACTCCACAAACGAGGGGCAGAGGGACGGCGCTGAAACTGGTCTTGACCGCGTCAGGCGCACGTTTCTTTTTGTCTGTTTCCGACAAGCCAGCGTTCTCCTCCTGCACGCTTCAGCCCCTATTGAAATGCACGCTGCCCTGCATGCTGTGCCGCTGTCGGGGACGACGCATCGAGGCAGCTCCAGCCCCAGCCCCTTGCAGGCTTAATAAACGAAGCCAGCGTTTCAGAGCGGAAAGGACCTCCGAAATCAAATGAAAGTCTTGCGGGTGTTGCCAGCAATTACACTGAAACTTGTTTTACTTGTCAGCTTTAATGAGGTGATTTGTCTGGTGTGAATGTAAGACGTCTGGCTGAAGGAGATAATAGGTGATAATAGTGTCGCTCGCGCCTGCACCTAACCCTTTTAAAAACTCATTTTCACTCCAATGACAAAATAAACACGCAGCTTTCCTTTCCCTTCCCAAACGATGCCATCGGCATTGCAACAGCGCCACCACCTGGGCAACACAATGTTTTTGAAACGGTAGTTTAGGTTTACTGCAGATAGTGTGAACCTTTACAAAACCTGACAATGGCATCTCGTTTAGACCCAACTACTTGTCCGGAGCTCATCTGTACCCTGTTTCTCGTCTGCTTTCACAGAAACCCAGATCGGCGCTAATCTGGGACTGCCTAATGTTACCTGAGAGCAGGGCCGACGGGGGTAGGGGCTTGAAGTCATCGCTGGAACAAAACCTGTCAGGCTGCCCTCACAGAAGAAGCTCGCTTGACCAAATGCCGGAGCAAAAGGCTTGCAGCAAGCTATGAGATTGGAAACTCCACTCCGAACGGTGCTGTGCGATGCCCTCGGCTGCGTTTTCGCGAGGAACGGCTAATGAGTCGTCCCTTTGCTCGCTCGCTGGAGGGCAAGCTGAGCGTTTCTCAATCTCCTCTGTCAGTCCTTCTGTAAGCAGCAGCCAGCCAAAATCCCATTTCATCCTGTGAGCTTAAATACAATCAAAAAGTACCCCGTGGGCTCGATCCGAGTCCAAGATAAAACTGCTTCTTTTTCCACTTGTTCTACCCCACTGATACAGAAAATGAGGTTTGTCTGTGGGGGAACTGAAGTGCACAAATAACTCCCCCCAGCTCCCTTCCGTACCCACCCCCTCTCCTGAGGGCTTCAGTGCAAATCAGGGAGCTTTGCAGTTTGAATCACCAGGTTTTTCAAAGCGTAGTTACAGTTCCTATGAGGTTACCTTGAAGTTCCAGCTTCAGTACACAGTATACTGGTACATGAAACACTACTGGGGGGGACAAATTAGACCCTTAACATTGGAACCCAGACCTCCGGAGGTGAAAGGCAGGAGAGGACAGTAACTCAGCCCCCAGGTGGGAGATGCTTGTGAGAGTTACTCCACATTGGAGCCGAGACCTCCAGAGGGGAGCAGCAGGAGAATCAGACCACTGCTGTGCACCGAGCCCCCCAAAAGCAAGTCCTTCTGTACATTATTATTATTATTATTATTATTATTATTATTACTACACCCAGAGCTTGTCCTCATCAACACCAGCGCTGTAGTGGAAGCTGTAGTTGTACTCAGACCAGATTAATTCAGACATTTTTATAGAAAAAGCTTAAAAATAGCACAGCGGTTATTGAAAAGCCAGGGGCAAAACAGCGACGTGATCAATTCAAATTTAATTAAAATGTATCTAAACGCTGGATCAAAGCATAATAAATTCTGTACAGTAAGAACTCAAGGGTTCTTTCTGTCTTTATATATTTTTTTCCTTCTTTACACTCAAGACTGCTTTCTTTCTCAGTGCTTAAGGTTTTATTTTGGATTTCCATTGAAGGCTGTTTGTTTATTTAGCATCAGCAGCAGAGTCACTTACAACTACGTCTCACCTGAAAGACGGAGCACAAGGAGGTTAAGTGACTTGCTCAGGGTCACACAATGAGTCAGTGGCTGAGTGGGATTTGAACTGGGGACCTCTTGGTTACAAGCCCTTTTCTTTAACCACTGGACCACACAGCCTACAGCCTGGGGAGCTTTCCTGTGTGTTTAACCCTGTAACCCTCACCCTTTAACCTTCTCCAGGCACGGTCAGGGGTCGCTGTGGGCAATGCCGCCTTCTACTTACACATCTGCAATTCATGTTTATTCCAGTTTAACCCCACTCCTCCTCCCCCCCTCCCGATTCCCACAAAAGCAAACCCTGCCTCCGATTTTTCGTTCCTTGCGTTGGTCTGTTATTTTCAGTTAGGGAGCCTTATCAAAGCTACCTACCCATTCGCTGAATACAGAATGAGAAAAAGATAAGACCTCTCGAGATATAGCCTGGTGCATTGTCTCTGGTCTTTCTTGTAACTTATTCCCCACCCCCAATACGCTGCAGGCTATGAATACAGTACATGGTGATAACTTGAAAAATAACAAGTTGCCTGCGTATCTGTGGGCTCCTGCTCACATCGATAAGAAATGTATGTGTGGAAACTGCTCCAGCAACACAGCAAGCTAGCACCGTTAAAATAATAATAACCCACCTCTGTGCAGAACCTGTCACATCAGTTTTAAAAAAAAAAAAAAGATGAAAAACAGGATTTGAACTCATTGATTTTATCTCTACGCTCGTTCATTCGTTTTGCCATTTTGTGACGTCGCTCTCTGACTCTGAAGTTCATCGACAGAAACAGCACCTGCGTGCTCCGGCTCGCTGGAAGTGTGCTTTCTGTGTGAAAACGTGAACTCGGCAAAGTGTAATACTCTCTGCTGTGCTTTCACTCTGCTGTGTTATACTCTGCTGTGCTTTCACTGTGCTGTGTTACTCTCTGCTGTGCTTTCAATGTGCTGTGTTACTCTGCTGTGCTTTCACTGTGCTGTGTTATACTCTGCTGTGCTTTCACTGTGCTGTATTACTCTCTGCTGTGCTTTCACTGTGCTGTGTTACTCTCTGCTGTGCTTTCACTGTGCTGTGTTACTCTGCTGTGCTTTCACTGTGCTGTTACTCTGCTGTGCTTTCACTGTGCTGTGTTATACTCTGCTGTGCTTTCACTGTGCTGTGTTACTCTCTGCTGTGCTTTCAATGTGCTGTGTTACTCTGCTGTGCTTTCACTGTGCTGTGTTACACTCTGCTGTGCTTTCACTGTGCTGTGTTACTCTGCTGTTCTTTCACTGTGCTGTGTTACACTCTGCTGTGCTTTCACTGTGCTGTGTTACTCTCTGCTGTGCTTTCACTGTGCTGTGTTACTCTGCTGTGCTTTCACTGTGCTGTGTTACTCTGCTGTGCTTTCACTGTGCTGTGTTACTCTGCTGTGCTTTCACTGTGCTGTGTTACTCTGCTGTGCTTTCACTGTGCTGTATTACTCTCTGCTGTGCTTTCACTGTGCTGTGTTACTCTGCTGTGCTTTCACTGTGCTGTGTTACTCTCTGCTGTGCTTTCACTGTGCTGTGTTACTCTGCTGTGCTTTCACTGTGCTGTGTTACTCTGCTGTGCTTTCACTCTGCTGTGCTTTCACTGTGCTGTGTTACTCTGCTGTGCTTTCAGTGTGCTGTATTACTCTCTGCTGTGCTTTCACTGTGCTGTGTTACTCTGCTGTGCTTTCAGTGTGCTGTATTACTCTCTGCTGTGCTTTCACTGTGCTGTGTTACTCTGCTGTGCTTTCACTGTGCTGTATTACTCTCTGCTGTGCTTTCACTGTGCTGTGTTACTCTGCTGTGCTTTCAATGTGCTGTGTTACTCTCTGCTGTGCTTTCACTGTGCTGTGTTACTCTGCTGTGCTTTCAGTGTGCTGTATTACTCTCTGCTGTGCTTTCACTGTGCTGTGTTACTCTGCTGTGCTTTCACTGTGGGGAACTTTAAGGGGATTTCTGCTCTCTATTGAAGTGGAGCTCAGGGGCTGAGGCGTGGTAAACAGGACCTCACATTACCGTAATATATAATACAATTGTCTTTTTGTTATTTATGAACTAAGACATGCTTGCCTATTGAATTCTTTTGAGCCCATTCATCATGAATAGGTCAGTTGTTTGTTGTTTTTTTTACAGTGTGCAAGTTTGTATTTAAATTATTTATATGAGACTCATAATGAGATCTGTGCATCGGGCATTTGCATAAAATAAATAAGGTGTCAGTGCAGCGAGGCTTGAAACGCTGAACGCAGTGCCGTCTTCCTATTGGTCATGGTCCTGTGTGTGGCACAGCTTTTATATTCTTCATGTTTCCTTTCCCTGCTCAAAAACGCACACACACACACACACACTGACACACACTGACACACGACAATGTCGGGGGGGGGGGGGGGTGTCAAGCAGTAATTATTATTATTACTGTGTGTTTTAAGCTGTCTCTAAAGATGCTTAACACTGTGCTATATATTTTTTTAAATGGAAGGAAAAAAATATTCCTGGGCGCCCAACACAGGAATGTGGCATTTCAAGAATCCTGATAGGAAGCAGCCTGTTCACCCACACTAACAGGGCCATTAGCCAATTCATTTGAGGAATTACACTGGAGAACGAGCGAGGCAGCCTCTCTCTCTCACACACACACACACACACACACTCACACAGAGTGATAGGTTCCTGTTCACTGACCTTTCTTTAAACAAAACGCTACAAACTAGCCATGCTTCTCCAGCAGCATTGCAGCCACACAGAGAGTAGAAACTGCACACATATTCAATGTCACCCCAGTAATGAGGGTTCATAATAACATGACACACTTACTGGAGGGTCCTGCCTGCACGCTCTCTCTCGCTCAAGTTCAAGTCCAAGATCAAATGCTTTATTAGCATGACAAGCAGAACAAGTATTGCCAAAGCTACAACACAATACACAAACCCACACTAGAACAGATCCCACACAATACACAAACCCACACTAGAACAGATCCCACACAATACACAAACCCACACTAGAACAGATCCCACACAATACACAAACCCACACTAGAACAGATCCCACACAATACACAAACCCACACTAGAACAGATCCCACACACAACACAAACCCACACTAGAACAGATCCCACACAATACCCAAACCCACACTAGAACAGATCCCACACAATACACAAACCCACACTAGAACAGATCCCACACAATACACAAACCCACACTAGAACAGATCCCACACAACACAAACCCACACTAGAACAGATCCCACATGGTTATATTGAGCACATCTTACAGCGGGATGGCAGGATGCTACACATTCTGCAGCTATTACTGTTCCCTCTCTCTCTTCTCCCAGAAGAACCTGCAGTTTCTCCTCCTGGTTGTGGAGCAGGAAACCCTCTATCTGATCTGCCAGTCTGAGGCAGTATCTCTCTCTCAGCTCTCTGTATCTCTCACAGTAGAGGATGAAGTGGGTTTCAGTCTCTCTCTCAGCTCTCTGTTTCTCACAGTGGAGGATGAAGTGGGTTTCAGTCTCTCTCTCAGCTCTCTGTATCTCACAGTGGAGGATGAAGTGGGTTTCAGTCTCTCTCTCAGCTCTCTGTATCTCTCACAGTGGAGGATGAAGTGGGTTTCAGTCTCTCTCAGCTCTCTGTATCTCACAGTAGAGGATGAAGTGGGTTTCAGTCTCTCTCTCAGCTCTCTGTATCTCTCACAGTGGAGGATGAAGTGGGTTTCAGTCTCTCTCTCAGCTCTCTGTATCTCACAGTGGAGGATGAAGTGGGTTTCAGTCTCTCTCAGCTCTCTGTATCTCTCACAGTAGAGGATGAAGTGGGTTTCAGTCTCTCTCTCAGCTCTCTGTATCTCACAGTGGAGGATTAAGTGGGTTTCAGTCTCTCTCAGCTCTCTGTATCTCTCACAGTGGAGGATGAAGTGGGTTTCAGTCTCTCTCTCAGCTCTCTGTATCTCTCACAGTGGAGGATGAAGTGGGTTTCAGTCTCTCTCAGCTCTCTGTATCTCTCACAGTAGAGGATGAAGTGGGTTTCAGTCTCTCTCTCAGCTCTCTGTATCTCTCACAGTGGAGGATGAAGTGGGTTTCAGTCTCTCTCAGCTCTCTGTATCTCTCACAGTGGAGGATGAAGTGGGTTTCAGTCTCTCTCTCAGCTCTCTGTATCTCTCACAGTGGAGGATGAAGTGGGTTTCAGTCTCTCTCAGCTCTCTGTATCTCTCACAGTAGAGGATGAAGTGGGTTTCAGTCTCTCTCTCAGCTCTCTGTATCTCTCACAGTGGAGGATGAAGTGGGTTTCAGTCTCTCTCTCAGCTCTCTGTATCTCTCACAGTAGAGGATGAAGTGGGTTTCAGTCTCTGTCTCAGCTCTCTGTATCTCTCACAGTGGAGGATGAAGTGGGTTTCAGTCTCTGTCTCAGCTCTCTGTATCTCTCACAGTGGAGGATGAAGTGGGTTTCAGTCTCTCTCTCAGCTCTCTGTATCTCTCACAGTGGAGGATGAAGTGGGTTTCAGTCTCTCTCTCTAGTTTTCTTTATCTCCCCTCCCACCCCAGCACTCCCAGTTATAATAAATAAAACACAATTGTAAAAGACTTCAGTAAAATGTCAATGCTTTTATATGGAAAGGGCACGGGAGTAGTGCTGTAGTGTGCAAACCCTGCCTCCCGCATTCTTCTATGAGAACAAAATGAATAAGGAGAAAATAAACTCACTCGCACTGTGTGATCTACCTTCACACTGTAATACTGTGCAAACATATACTGATGGTTTAGATGCACATTGGAATAAGCCCCCCAAGACATGCTTTAAAGATGCAGCCAGTTTAACTGGAGGGGGCATCACTGCAGCTTGACAGGATATCTATGATGTGACTGAACTGGAATGACTGCTGTGGAGTGGAGTGGCTTTGCTGTGTTCAGAGATCTGCCTCTTCAGTGTGATCTGACTGATGAGGGGGAAGCAGATCCAGAGTCAAGCCTCTTTCATTCAACGCGTCGGGAGTTTTATTAGGGCTCACGTTGTATCGTCGTCTGCTGTGGTCGCCCCATCCTGGAGACTTTATACAAGAAGATTTGAAAGCCCCCCTCTGTGGTTAAACCCAGCTCTCAGAATCACGTGCTGTGCATCAGATACACAGGGGTGCCAGCGCTACCCCTACACCACTACAGCTGATCCAGGGGGGGAAGAAATATCAGGGTGCTATTTTAAAGGATCCCCAAACGGATGCAGGACTGCGCCTGGTTTTTAAAACAGCACTCTGAGCCTGTGTGTGATGTTACAGTGCGCAATCACCGACACAGGCACGGGTTATTGGTTGTTGTGAAGAGTCCTGTTTTCTCAATTTCATGCGCCCGTGATTACTTTACTGTGATGGGAACGATCTACCGAGCCCCTGCCAGCTCCGTTTCCACTTTATTTCAGGAAGGTCTCAGCGGAACACACGCTGGACTGCAGCAACAGCGTTCGCCTTCCAACACACCACACCAGACTGTCTGTCTGGAACATCCAAACTGAAATTACAGAGAGATACTGCGGCGACCTGCGCTCCCGTGCGGTGAGGTTTACGAACCTGAGAGCGATCAGAGGCCTGAGTTTCACTGGCTTGAACGCTGATGACTTCATTACCAGAGGACCGTCTCTCACCACGGGCTCCAAACTGTGTACTGTAATCAGCAGCCTCTCCTGCACCTTCCCAGTGTGTGCATTCTTTTTTCATGGTTTGGTTCCGCCCCCCCCCTATAGCTCAGGCTGATATTTTAATTAATCCCCCCCCCCCCTGTAATTAAAGAACGTGTTAATTAAGGATTAGGGGCTACTTCTCTTTCGTGGCACACAAACACTTTTTTTTTTTTGGTACATTACTGCTGAAGCCAGAATGTTTTTTTTCATTTTTATTTAAAGGTCTGCCTAGACCACGAGGACTAAAATAAATAAATAAATAAATAAATAAATAAATAGATAGATAGATAGATAGAATGTGCTTCCGAGCTGCAGCTTGTCCTTCTGGGACTGCAGGATCCATTTGTATTCATTTTTGTCCTCCGCTCTCCTCCGCAGATATATACCGTGCCGCTTCTTCAGAGACACATTCCAGGCCTTCCCCCACCCCCTCCTCCCTGGAAGAGCAAAACCAAATCAAATGACCTCTGTCTAGTCCTGTCACCCGCGCAGCTGAAATAAATGAGATTTTAAAAGCTACTCCCCACGCAGCAGCTTGACGGCAGACTGGATCTGAAACATGACATTATTTTGAACACGCCCTCCAGTTTATCTCCAATCTCGCGGACGCCGATCCCGTCTCTAATTGGACGTACTGGGAACCCAGCGAGATGCCCGCTGCTGGGCGCCTTCAGTCTCTGCGCTGGCAGATGCTTTTCAGTCTTTTGCCCCGGGGCGGAGGGTAGATTTACTCTGGATCTTGTTTTCTGCAGTCGTTACTGCATCCCCCTGCCTAGCACTGTGCTGTGTTTTAGAAGTCAGGGACGGACTCCACTGGAAAACAGCACTGTAAAGCAGGGGAGCGGTGTAAATATGAAAGGGCAGCCTTGTGGATTATTTACCAAAGGAGGGCAGCCAACATGAAACCGCTACCTCATCCAGGGCTTGTAGGGAGTGACACTGCTACCCATCATGAGTGCAATACTACAGCACTGTCCACGGTCTACTTTAGTATACACTGAAGCACATTAAAAGGTAAAGATTAAAACCACACTTCTAGACACACACACTCGCACACAGACACAGATGCACACACACAGACACACACACTCGCACACACAGGCACACACACAGGTGCACACATACTCACTCACAGACACACACACTCGCACAGACAGACACACTCGCACACACAGACACAGACACAGGTGCACACACACTCACTCGCACACAGAGACACACACTCGCACACAGGCACACACACTCGCCTCCCCCCCCCACACACACACACTCACCCCCCCCACACACACACACACACACTGACACACACTCGCCCACACTCGCCTCCCCACACACACACACAGAGAGACACACACACACACACACTCGCCCCCCCACCACACACACACAGACACACACTCGCCCCCCCCACACACACAGACACACACACACACACACACACACACTCGCCCCCCACACAGACACACACACACACACACACACACACTCACTCGCCCCCCACACACACAGACAGACACACACACTCGCCCCCCACACAGACACACACACTCACAGCTCAGTTCCTCTATGAAAAGGGCTCTGAAATGTTTTGCTCAGTCTGAATAACCTGTTAGAGCACATGAGCATTGAACCCTTTCCTGGCCGGTGAGAGTCTGGCTCTTGGTAACACAGAATGGGGAGCAATAAGGGAGGACGCTGTCAAACTGCTGAGCTGTGAAAACAGAGCAATGCTGTGAACATTTACACAAGTATTCAAATGAAAAAAAGGGAATCGGGGAAGTGAAAAAGCACAGATGTTAAATAATGAACAAACACAACAAAACCAAAAAAAAGCAATAAAAGACGAGAAATTAAAATATTATAAATAGTTTATTGGGCTAAAGTTGAGAATGATGCAAACTGAAGGTACACAAGGTTAACAGAAAACAAAAGGAAATGCAAGAAAAAACAACACATAATAAATAATATTAATACTAGAAAATAAATGAAATGTTTTCTACTGTGGGTGCTTACTTTACAATTACCGGTTATTGATTTTACAGACTTACAGAGAAATGTTTAATGGACTAAATATAAAATGCATGTGAATTATGCAAATAAGTAAAAAAAAAAAATTAAATTCAAAAATCAAAATAAAATCTTAAATGCAAGGAAATAAAAAATGAAATGGTTACCAAGGTAATGCAGGAAGTCAGGGTTCAGGGGTCAAGTTCACAATAATAACAAGAAATCCAATATGGCGTCTGGACGCACGAGTCTGGAAAAAATAGAGGAAGGAGCTGGAGTGAGTAAATCAATCTTTAAAATAAAATACAAATTACGAGAGGGGGGGGGGGACGGGGGGGGGGACAGACAACTTAATCAGCACCCAAAACAAACAGCACTTCAGGTCAAGCAGCTGGAGTTAGAGGACGTGACACCATACCTACACCAGAAGCCACTTGATCTGTGTTTATTTTGAATTATTATTATTTCTTGATAGGGCTTATGAAAGAGCAGGTCTGCCGATAGTCAAGATCTCTTTCAAGTAACACTTAAAACAAACAAGGCTGGAACATATCAACCGATTCTGCTGGATAAGAAACTACGCAGTCACGCGTTTTTGAAAATGAATTCTTTAAATCTTGGGAAAACGTTCTCCGTATCTTTCTTTTGCCCTCTGGTCCTCTGAAAGTGTCACACAGAATCAAAAGTGCTGGCCGTTATCGTCTTTAAAGAAAAAAAACACAAGCTGCCTTCCACGATCAAATAACACACTCTACATAAAGACCCGTCATTCTTCTCAGGCCAAGAAAGAGAGAATGCTCTGAAATGCCTTTCACTGATATTTAATTCAGCTTGAAACACTAAAGAACCATCGAGCATCCCTGAAACTTCCTTTAGAAGACACTTCGAGCCTTTTAACACGCTTCAAAGAGCCCGAGCAGGAACGGAGACAGCATTATGCAGTTCACCAGAAACCTGGCAAAGCAGGCATTAAAACACAAAGCTCTCGCACTGTGTGAAACTGGATTAGAAGGGCAGTCAAATGCATTGTGCTTTCACTCTGCTGTGCAGTGTGGAGCTTTCATAACGTCACAACACTTCGATACTGCACTGTAACAAAAATTGAGACATGCGAGTGATATTAACCTTGCTAATGTTACAATAAGCAATTTGAATACATTATCTTTGGGAAATATTTGTGTAATGTTTGTCTATTGGTTTCTTTTCTTGTTGTAAGAGCTGTGAGTAAATGACAGGGAGGCTCCTGCCCTGAGGCAGCAGGTTTGATCTCCTCCAGCTCCAGCTCCAGCTCCAGGCTAGAAGGTAACCCAGCGTTTCAATGCAGGGACCTCACTCCTCTCATAATGAAACTGTCATCTGTGTATCGAGAGCTGGGAGGCATGTAGGCAATTTGAACATTGCAGTACGAATCAATTCCCCCTCGCTCTGTCAGCGTGGAGCATGCAATCCTTCAGAGGCAGTGCTATCGATATCGTCTCTGCCCCACTGTAGCACGCTAACCCACTGAAACTAATAAAAGCAAGTGTAAAACGAGTATCTCTTTCCTACGGGGCTCCGCTACAATAAGCGCAGATTTTTGTAGCTTGCTTTTTTTTCCCCCAGGTTTTTAAAACAATAAAACCCCAGGCCTCGCTCCCCCGGCACTCCAGCCCACTCCTTCAGTTCCTACACAAAGCCCAGCACCCGTTCTTTCCCTTTCACAGAGAACGGAGTGGAATGAATGTTTCATTTCTCTGCAGTGTTGCTCACAAAAGGCCTGTGGTGTGCAGCAGCACTTAAAGGAAAAGCTAACCTTGGCGGCTCGATATTCCAGCTTCTCTTTATCTGTGGAGATGCGTTCGCTAGTCAGGGCTTTTCGTCAAGTAGTTTTCGAACCAGACTTTGCACCGACTGTTTTTTCCTTGCCCTTTAAAAAGTCACAACAATGACACTGCGTTGATGTGCAAGATGTTTACAAGCCCGGCCCTGAAGGGGCAGCGGTGTGAAGTAGCGGTTAGGGCTCTGGACTCTTGACCGGAGGGTCGTGGGTTCAATCCCAGGTGGGGGACACTGCTGCTGTACCCTTGAGCAAGGTACTTTGCCTAGATTGCTCCAGTAAAAACCCAACTGTATAAATGGGTAATTGTATGTAAAAATAATGTGATATCTTGTAACAATTGTAAGTTGCCCTGGATAAGGGCATCTGCTAAGAAATAAATAATAATAATAATAATAATAATAATAACAATAATAATTATGAAGGGGTTAGCATGCATGCTTCTGCAGCAAAGCCCCTACGGTCTATTGTGGCTAAAACCACATCCCCTTTAAGGCGCTACTGTTTAAGTCGAATGTGATTTGAACTCTGTGCCATCCGGTGGCTGGTTATTGCATTCACGCTATTATTGAAGTTTATTTTGCAGGTCTGTAAGTGCTGCTGATGGAACCTTCGTTCTTTCACGAGACACGGAGCAGCGTTTTTCCCCTTGCCCTTATTAAGCTCTGTATGAAATGAAACTCCTCTTAATTTAACAGCCTGGTTTATAAGGGGTATGCAACATGAGGGACAGACAGGGGAGAATGCAGAAAGCTTGATTGCACTGTGCCTGTAATTAAATAACAATACCCACACTGCGCAGTGAATAGAAGAACATGAATCCAGTCAAGGTCAGGTATGACAGAAAATCATTTCCATTTCAAATGAGTGTCTGTTATAATTACCTAAACGCTGAGCTGGATCTTCAATACTGTACAGCAACCTTTAACCCTGTTAGTGCTACTCTGTTCTCCCCCTGCACACACATGTATCTAAAAGGGGTCCTGCGATAAGGAAGGGGTGCAGTTTTTAAGGCGGTGCCGTTTAGATCATTTTAACAGACCCCTGGGACTTCTGGTGTCTCAGCCCGGAATTTAAAAAAATTTAATTAAGCAAATAAACAAACCCGCATCTAAATGTGCAGACGCCTGTTTTTTTTTTTTTTTCTTTTCTTGGATGGCACGCGGGGTGAAGCAGCCTTTCTTCAGTCTCAGATCGAAGGCTGGCGTCTCCGAGGGAGAGATCTGGAAATCTGCCCCTGGCTGCGTTTGCCCTTGCGGGACTCGCCAACACCTTGTCCCCTCTGTCATCAAATCAGCCACTTCTCACCCCTGGCCACTTCATCACTTCAATTCTTCACAAATTGCATTTTATAAAAATAAACCGAGACACAAAGCAATACAGCCTGTCGGCATCGCAGGTCTCCTGAACGGTTTCTCGCCTCTGCTGTGGCCTGGCCAGAACCCCCAAATACTAAGCGTCTCCTTTCACTCCCCCTCCTCAAGAAGCAGGGTGGTCTTCATCTGCTTTGAAACAAGCCTGCTTGAATGGAAGTGCAGGGGGTCTCTCTCGATCAGACTGATCTAAACCACGAGGTCCTCCCAGACAAAAACCCCAAACCCTGCACGGAATGAGACTCGCATGCCCCCTTCTAGCACTTTAAGGAGAGCGCCTCAAGCATCACGAGGAGAATTGGGATGACCAGATCCAATCTGTCGGTACATTTTAAACCGTTTTCTTGCGCCTCATTGCAAAAATAAGAAAGCTAGCATCATTGTATTTGCAGGACACATGTCCCTTGTACTTTAAAAGGGTGAAATGAAATGTTTATTTTGGAAGAAAAGTAAAAAGATGGATTATCGATGCTCCTGAATATATTTGCATAAATGAGTGAATCCGGAAAGTGCTCCATTAGCAGATCTTAAGCCTTTAACCCCTCAGACCAGCTCTGACTACCCTGACCTGGATCTGCTAAGCCTCCTTCATCTTTCACAGTGCGGGGAGTTGTGTGCAGATTAGTGACTGATAGGACAGCAGCATGTTACAGTGGATTCAGAGAGAGAGAGAGAGAGAGAGAGAGAGAGAGAGAGAGAGAGAGAGAGAGAGAGAGAGAGAGAGAGAGAGAGAGAGAGAGAGAGAGAGAGAGAGAGAGAGAGAGAGAGAGAGAGACATACTATTGTAGGGGCTCTATATTAAATGAGGGTTTATAAAAAAATCTGCTGTCTGGTAATCCATTAGAAAAGATTCCAATAGTAAAAGCATTGCAATGTGTAATAAAACAGTGAAAGTATGTAAAGCATTAAACAAAAACCACAATGTCAAGCCATGGTAATTGCACAGTATAACCACGGGAAAAGCATGGGGGGGGACGGGGGACTGCAAAATGAACTGTTGTTGCAAACTTTTATAGGGCAGCTGTATGGGTTTGATTTTATACAACCATGACTGAAAACAACAAAACGCGGGTCTAGCAAGTGCAGAACAGCCCAGGAGAATAGTGTATTTGAAAAAGAAAAGATCTCCATCCAAGAACAACAAGATTATAATAAACCAAGAACAACGAGATAATAAACCAAGAACAAGGAGATTATAATGAATCACAGGACGACGAGACTAATAAACCAAGAACAAGGAGATTATAATGAATCACAGGACGATGAGACTATAATAAACCAAGAACAACGAGATTATAATGAATCACAGGATGACGAGACTATAATAAACCAAGAACAAGGAGACTATAATAAACCAAGAACAAGGAGACTGTAATAAACCAAGAACAAGGAGACTATAATAAACCAAGAACAAGGAGACTATAATAAACCAAGAACAACGAGACTATAATAAACCAAGAACAAGGAGGCTATAATAAACCAAGAACAAGGAGACTATAATAAACCAAGAACAAGGAGACTATAATAAACCAAGAACAAGGAGACTATAATAAACCAAGAACAAGGAGACTATAATAAACCAAGAACAAGGAGACTATAATAAACCAAGAACAAGGAGACTATAATAAACCAAGAATAAGGAGGCTATAATAAACCAAGAACAAGGAGACTATAATAAACCAAGAACAAGGAGACTATAATAAACCAAGAACAAGGAGGCTATAATAAACCAAGAACAAGGAGGCTATAATAAACCAAGAACAAGGAGACTATAATAAACCAAGAACAAGGAGATTATAATAAACCAAGAACAACGAGACTATAATAAACCAAGAACAAGGAGGCTATAATAAACCAAGAACAAGGAGACTATAATAAACCAAGAACAACGAGACTATAATAAACCAAGAACAAGGAGGCTATAATAAACCAAGAACAACGAGACTATAATAAACCAAGAACAAGGAGACTATAATAAACCAAGAACAACGAGACTATAATAAACCAAGAACAACAAGACTATAATAAACCAAGAACAAGGAGACTATAATAAACCAAGAGCGAGATTATAATAAATCACAGGACGAAGATGATGATGCAAGCGCGGTTTTCTAAAGCAATTCAGAGTGTTCCCATTCCACCGTGTAGTTACCCCTGCTCTGAGTGTGGGAAACAGTAAATGGATGAGGTAAATTTAATCAAGACTTCCATATGCTGTAAAAAGCCCTTTCATATTTCACACTTCGAATTTCCCCACTTCAAACACTGTTCCAAGTCAAAGCCCTGAAAGCAAGATAAATTCCCAGGCTCGCTGTGAAAAAGCACATTCGCTGGGGGACTGCTAAAGAAGCACAAATGAAAGTTTCATCAGCAGACCAAAGCTATCACACTCACTGATTATTATCCTCAATGGCCATGTTTCATTTTTTGTTTATAAGCAAGATGCACGCTCTAATATATTAGAAATCAAGATTTTTATTTTTCATTTCTGTGTCGTTCATTTGTAGCCGTTAACTACACAGAGTGGGTAAGGAAAAAAAAGGCTTGATTGACTAATTAAGTGAATACTTGCTATTCATTGCTGCTCTTTTTTTCGTGGTTTGTGGAATTAAATCCCAGGTTGGAGTAAGTGGTATTTATTTTCCTTGTAAAGGACTTGTTATCGTGTGTAGAAAGCGGTCTTGTGTCAGCCAGGGAGCGTTATGCAAAGCCATTCAAAACCTATGCTGTCGTTTGTTTAGCAGCATGGTAGCACATGTGAAAGGCTCTATTTTTTGTCACAGGATCACACAGACACGTTTGTTTGAGGGCTTTGCATTGACTCACTGACTGGACACATTTTTTATCTTAACTTCCAGTTGTGCATGCTTGCTGTCCTCTCTCTCTGTTTCTCTTTCTTTCTCTGTGCAGGTATTGAGTTTCACTATCGCTGCTCCATGCCATGTCTATCAGCTCATCCGATAACCTTGAGATTCCCAGCGATCAATCCCAGGCAGGAAGCAGAGCGACTGGAGCATGTCGTCATCGGGAGGGCCGAAACAAAATCCTGGAACAGTCCGTTCTTTTTTATTGAAAAGACGGGGTGCTGCTGCTGGATCAATACCCCCGGGTCTCATTACTGGAGGCTCCTTGCACAGCCAGTTACAATTCTGTCATTAGTCTATGTGAGATTATAGATTGCAGCCAGCAAATAAATAAATGTAAGTGTAAATGCTGATACAGGAAACCCTGGCCAACCCGTCTCCCAGCAAAGAAAAGGCTTTGTGCGTGTCATGCATGCATGCGTGTGTGTGTGCGTGCGTAAGTGCTTGTTCAACAAGGAAAAGCAAGCATCATCTGAATTACATAAAACAGTCAGAATATTAGTGCGAGAAGAAACAGAACATGTGTGCGAGTTACCTGTAGGTCCCACGCAAATCCTATAAATAAAACATAAATCCAGAGTGACCCTCTTGTGGGGAGAGCTGCTGTACTTGAACACTCCGCTCAGCAAGGCAAATTAGAAACAGGACACCCCCAATCAGAGCTGTAAAACCAAACTACAGCCCCAGCAGTATGATGAGAAAGCACAGCACCTGCACTGTGAGGGAATGTGACAGTGTGTGCTATACAGTATGATGAGAAAGCACAGCACCTGCACTGTGAGGGAATGTGACAGTGTGTGCTATACAGTATGATGAGAAAGCACAGCACCTGCACTGTGAGGGAATGTGACAGTGTGTGCTATACAGTATGATGAGAAAGCACAGCACCTGCACTGTGAGGGAATGTGACAGTGTGTGCTATACAGTATGATGAGAAAGCACAGCATCTGCACTGTGAGGGAATGTGACAGTGTGTGCTATACAGTATGATGAGAAAGCACAGCACCTGCACTGTGAGGGAATGTGACAGTGTGTGCTATACAGTATGATGAGAAAGCACAGCACCTGCACTGTGAGGGAATGTGACAGTGTGTGCTATACAGTATGATGAGAAAGCACAGCACCTGCACTGTGAGGGAATGTGACAGTGTGTGCTATACAGTATGATGAGAAAGCACAGCACCTGCACTGTGAGGGAATGTGACAGTGTGTGCTATACAGTATGATGAGAAAGCACAGCACCTGCACTGTGAGGGAATGTGACAGTGTGTGCTATACAGGTGGATGGACAGGCGAGCGGGCTCCTCAATATAGCCGCACTGCCGGATTCTGAGCCTATCAATAATTTGTAAGGGAAAATGTCACAAGCAAGTTTCATCAAACACAGGACGAGCCATTCTGTGTGTGTGTGTATTATATATATATCTATCAGAAGGGGCCTGTATCGCCAGCAGGTGGAGATTAATAATTTAACAAACGTCCGTGCAAAAGCTGGAGCAAATTCAGGTCCAAGATTACCTTCCCACAAAGTATTATTTTGACCCATATTTAGTCCTTTGATGGGCAGTCGCTCTGCGCAGCTTCCAGCCTGGCTCCTGCTTTTCTTTAATGAAATGCGTTCTGGATAATTCTGTCTCTGTTGCTTCTAAACCTGTCCGGCTCCCTGCTTGCACAGGTGTTCACATCAGAAGAGAAAGCACCCCATGGGCTGCCTCGCCGCTCATTTAAAAGCCAGCCACATACGCCTGCAGGTGAATCGGACTGCACACTTTATTAATGTTTCAGCTGGTTTTTCAATTCAATTATTCAAGAAAAAAACAAAACAGCTCGCTGGGCATGATATGGTCTTTCTTCTTCATATACTACAGACAGAGAGATTGCTGCAAACCAAGCACAGAGCAGCAGGTGTCTCGCGATTTGATGAAAGTTTGCTGGTAGAACTCACTGTAATGGTGCTGCTGTGTCAGGGTCAGACATCGAGTGTGTTTCCTTCATGACTTGTTCAGATCTAGTGCCACGGCTCCACACCTACACCAGCCAGATAAAACCAAACCGTGTGTATGGAGCAACGCCAAGATAATACACGATGGCAGCCCAGTACAGCACAGTTAACACTGGAGTCAGAAATGCTACACATACAGGTGAAAGGGAATGCTACATTCGCAGTAACGTTATTGATCAAATATGTGATTCTTCTGTGAAGCCTTTATCAATACTGTGGCGATATATTATGGGTAACTGTTTCACACAGTGTTATTCAGTGGGCCTGGTCAAAGCTTAGCCAAGAAAAGGGATTTAAAACCGCGAAAGAAAAAGAGTAACAATCTAAAGATCCAGATCTGTGTGTCTGCAGGTATCGCATAACCAACATCACTCAAGCCCTGCCCCTGGTTTGACCAGCAGTTATGCAGGAAGTCGCATTGTCTGATGCACAAGCGCACCTGACAGCCTGTGAAGATGCAATTCACTTCCTCCAGAAACAAGCAGTTTATACAGCGAACAGAAGGTCTGGCTTGGATTAAAATAATGCAAGAGTTTAAAAAAAAAAAAAACACACCTCTGTCCTTTTATTAATGTGCTAGCAAAAAGAAAGGATGAGAGAGCGAGAGATTGAAACACCACTTGGAACACTCTGCCCATTTCTTTGCCCCTCTCTTTCTTTCTCCTTCACCCAGCCGCGAGGACAGACTCTTGAGTTAAGTTATTCTAGTTCTCCAGGGCCCTGTCTTGACACTTCCATTTAAAGATACCAATCTGGAATACCTTGCACTGATTAACAGTTGCCATCGCTGCGTTTGAATGCTAATCAATAGATTACACAGACGCCAGTTCATTCTGCTTCCATATCGCACACAGCCTTTGCCAGCTCATTATTGCCATTCCAGATCAAATACTTCATTAAAATAGAGCTAACCGTATTCAAATAGAATTGGCAGACGCACAGGGGGAACTGAATTGTACATTTTTCTTCACATCTGCACATTTGGAATATTACAAATCAGAAAGGAAACAAGTGAGGCCCGTCTCCCGTTACAGAGAACACGCGTGGTTTATTGCACAGAGAACACGCATGGTTTAGTGTACAGAGGCCCACGTACGCTACAGCATATTTTCAGCTTCAGCAATTCAGATAAGGCCAGTCAAATACTGACACAAATCTGGCTTTTTCACTCCAAGCCTGAGCGCTGTCAGTAAAGATGAGTGATGACT
The DNA here is from genome assembly GCF_902713425.1 of Acipenser ruthenus. NCBI lineage: Eukaryota > Metazoa > Chordata > Actinopteri > Acipenseriformes > Acipenseridae > Acipenser > Acipenser ruthenus. Next base: position 84,103 of record NC_081208.1, read on the forward strand.
TCATTCCTCGTCTGCTAAACTAAACCAACCGAACCGGGGGGGGGGGTGGCAAACTCACCTGATGAAACAGGAGGGAATGACTAATATTAAAACACAACAACACAAAATCACTGAGAGACATCAGAACGCGTGATTAATAACTGAGGAAGGCAAGCATTGCCAGACTTTGCATTTACAACTCAATAGAATAATGCCATTCCGCTCCCCAGGTCCACAATGCACTGTGTTTTTTTTGTTCTTTAACCCTTTAAAAGCAGGCTGAGACAGAGGTTACATCTTTTGTGTGCAGAGCTGTTTAATGAGCTGGATTTTTTAACGATGTACTGGATGAGCCCCAATCCTAAGTGCTCCTTGGGGTCCACTAGCCAATGCATTTTACTCAAGTCACCCCTGTGATGTTATGAGACGTGCTGAAGGAGCACCCAGACCAATAGAAAAGCTCTTCACATCCTTGAAACGAGGCATTACAGAAACTATCCCGGGGCATGAGATTCTTCTTTGTATTCCAAAGACAGACAGATTGCTGCAAACCAAACACAGAGCAGCAGGTGTCTCGTGATTTGCTGAAAGTTTGCTGGTTGGAGAACTCACTGCAATGGTGCTGCTGTGTCAGGGTCAGGCAATGCTGTCTGTCTGCAAGGAGCAGGGTGCTGCTGCTGTGTCAGGGTCAGGCAATGCTGTCTGTCTGCGAGGAGCAGGGTGCTGCTGTGTCAGGGTCAGGCAATGCTGTCTGTCTGCGAGGAGCAGGGGGCTGCTGTGTCAGGGTCAGGCAATGCTGTCTGTCTGCGAGGAGCAGGGTGCTGCTGTGTCAGGGTCAGGCAATGCTGTCTGTCTGCGAGGAGCAGGGTGTTGATGTCAGGGTCAGGCAATGCTGTCTGTCTGCGAGGAGCAGGGGGCTGCTGTGTCAGGGTCAGGCAATGCTGTCTGTCTGCGAGGAGCAGGGTGCTGCTGTGTCAGGGTCAGGCAATGCTGTCTGTCTGCGAGGAGCAGGGGGCTGCTGTGTCAGGGTCAGGCAATGCTGTCTGTCTGCGAGGAGCAGGGTGTTGCTGTGTCAGGGTCAGGCAATGCTGTCTGTCTGCGAGGAGCAGGGTGCTGCTGTGTCAGGGTCAGGCAATGCTGTCTGTCTGCGAGGAGCAGGGTGCTGCTGTGTCAGGGTCAGGCAATGCTGTCTGTCTGCGAGGAGCAAGGGGCTGCTGTGTCAGGGTCAGGCAATGCTGTCTGTCTGCGAGGAGCAGGGTGCTGCTGTGTCAGGGTCAGGCGATGCTGTCTGTCTGTGAGGAGCAGGGAGCTGCTGTGTCATTTAAATTAACAGCTTGAGGAGTCTCTGACGCAAGACCTCAAGCTGCTCTCTTCAAGAAATATTTTGTTAATCAAATTACAGGCCTAGCTTCAACCCCAGCACACTGCTTATCTGGAGCGCTGATCTTTGATGAAATACACGGTTCATCCATTAACCCTTTATCAACACTGCGGACAGATAGGAACAGTTTCACACAGTGTTGATTCAGCGGGCTCAGCCAAAGCTCTCCTCAAACACTGAATTGAAACTAATGCTGGGAATCTTGCATTCGAAGGATTGCAAAACGCGTTGCCAGTCACTGGCTGGTTACCCTCAAGGCTCTGGCTGGGCAGGCAGGCAGGCAGACGGAAAGCCACAGAGCGCTCTCTTCACACACAGACAGCGAGTCCAGCACCTTGGACTTGATGGAGGTTAACAGGAGCTGGAATGGGTGGAGTGGAGTTCCTGGAGCCGACGGGATTCGTTTAAATAAGAACCGCACACAGTTTGAATTTAAAACAGGTAAACCTTTGGAACCAGTTTTGCCTCTGCTGGTTTTTATTTATTTATTTTTAATCACGAAGCTCACTGCAGGTTTGAATTCAGTTTTCCCTCTGGTGCGGCGTTCTCAAACACCACTGCCAGCTCGCTGCCATATCAGCATCCTGAAGCCACTCGGGTTTTTGGACGACTCGCGTAGGTAACCATTGCTTCTGTATCTGCTTCTGCTAATGACTATATTCGCCTGCCAAAAAAAACAGTGCTGTGTGTCGCACTTCACATACAAACTTAGCATAAACCTGTTCGAACCTCATCAATATTATGATCATGGGACTAAATCCGGGAGCGCTCAATTATTACAAAATAACAAATAAATTTATAAATAAAATAAAAAAGCAAAACATGTTTGGATTTGCACCTGTGTGTGTGTGTGTGTAGGAGGGTGTGTGTGCGTGTGTGTGTGTGTGTGTGTGTGTGCGCGTGTGTGTGTAGTAGGTTCGGTGTGTGTGTGTGTGTGTGTGTGTAGTAGGGTGGGAGTATGCATCTGTGTGTACGAATGTTAACGAACGAGAAAGATTATTATTAAAATGCACGCAGCATCCGCCGTGTTTTGCGAGTGACTGTCTTGTTTGATGCTGAATATTGCGAGCCGTGCCTGTGGCGCTCAGGGCTGTGTTTCAGTAAGTGATGTGGAAGGGAACCCGCTGCTGTGCCGGATCAGGCTCTCTGGAATTAGCAGCTGCTTCCTCCCGCTTACTCCAGGCAGCATTATTCCAAACAGCGCGGATTGAACAGCTTCCCATAAAAACAGAGCCTCCTTTCAGACCTCCCTTAGCATCCAGTCCACCGAGACTCCCCGGAACCCCCTCTCCCTTGAAGGGGATTTCTACTGGTTTTTCCTGAGGATATACAGCGTTTGCATCTCAATCCTGAGAGGAGGGGGGATTTCAATCGGCTATCATACTGCATGTCCAGATAGAGGGAGGTGGGGACGGGGGGGCTAGGGGCTTCATGGTAGAGGCTCCAGTTTGTCATCTGCTGGGGGCCAGGGTTCGAATTCTTGGGTTAGTGGTGGGGGGGGAAGTACACGTTACACCATTTCCTATCGCTTTTAAAATTACATTTCATCTTAAACGAAGAGGCACGTTTAATGCAGCCCAATAGGGGTGGATAAGAGGGCGATCCAGCCCAAGCGTATTTGCTCGGAGCGTGATGATCCAGGTATTAAAATGTAGATAGCTTCCTCCTGCAGCACGTTCTCCTGTTTCCTCTCCAGCCCCGCTCTGAGAGCCAGACTCAGTCGCTGCACAGCCATCATGTCAGCAAACAGCCGTCTGAAAACAGGACGTGTTAACAGGTCGGGGGAACTGGAACAGCCTGTTCCCACCAGTCTGCAGATCCACCCGACTGTAAAAAGATTAGATCAGCAGGGAGCACTTCATTAAAAAAGCAATTTTAGCTAAACTATAACCGGAGTAGTTACGTGTGTCCTAGCCAGTGGTGGAGGGAATCTGAAGGCAATTCATACTCTTGTCACTGAGGCATCGGGAGATCTCCCCCCCACCTTCCTTTGCTTTTTATAAACGCAACGCAGAGCTCTCTTACAGTATCATCTGTTTACGCTAAAGCCTTTTAATATGCTGCTTCCAATTACAAACAAACAAAGCCACGCTGTCTGTCCTCTTCAAACAGCCTGCTTCTGACAACTGGGAATTACTCTAACTGATCAGCCAAGTTCTTTATAAACATTATGGCAATCTCTCTCTCTCACACACACACACACACACACACACACACACACACACACACACACACACACACACTCACACATGCACACGCACAGATACACTGACGCACACACTGACACACATGCACACACACAGACGCACACACTGACACGTGCACACACACATTATGTTTGCATCATAAACTCTAATGTCTAACGAGATACAGCACGGTAGCGAGAGCTAGTACACTGCCTCTTACAGAAACAGTACAATAAAATACAGATGCACATAAGGCTATACATGCTCCTATTACAATACAGCTTACAAAATACTTCCTAGAGCAAGCCTGTATATACAGCAAGCCTTCGAACACACGTGCTGTCTCTCAACAAGGAACTACATCAGGAATCACTTTCACATATCTTTCCATTAGAGACGTCGAAGCTGCAGATTATCCTATTTATTATTATTATTTTAAAACTGCCCAGGAACTAGTCAGCATTCGACTCACAATCTGGGATCCTAAGAGTCCATTTAGTTAAAATAATAATAATCCATGTGGGAGAGTAATGACTGCGTGTGGCTGAAGTGTGGATGCAGTGTGGGGGGAGTGTGGGCTGAGCACTCAAATAAACCCTGCCCCTTGCTCTGTGGAGAGACGCAGCGCACTGCTCCAGAGGCTCGGCACACAGGAGTTTGCAATACATGAGCAGTTTGTGGGTTCTACCACCTGATGAAGTTTAATAGCAGCGCATCCACTGGGCCTCTCTCGTCGGTTTCTTTTTGTTAGTGATGTCTCCTCTAAGGCACGCACTCCCCTCTCAATCACTTAATATGCTTTTATAGTAAAGTGCTCCTACTGAGCTTTCAGCACTGAACGAAGGCAATTGCCTGCACTGAAAATGTGACGATGTCTTTGTGTGCACAGTGTACAATAGAAAGCAGGCTGATGAATACAGTGTGAGCCTCTCTCTCAACACAGTCCCACTGCTTCCACGCGCCGTGCAAGGAGATGCATTTTAATGTACCAGCGTGGAACTCTGGGGGGAGGGGGACAGGAGCAACAAGCAAGCGACGCGAAGCAAAACGATAAACCTCGTCTATCGAGCAGAGAGAGTACAGCCTTGATGAGTGAAGTCAATCTGCAATCACTGACAGTGCAGCTGAGCTGTGGTTATTAAAAACCAATTCTCATCAGACACACACATTATATTTATACACACACTATATGTACATCCCTCCTCCTATTTGCACTGTAGCAACAGATTTGCAAAGGTTGGGAGAATTTACTTTACCACCAACAGCACCAGTATGGGAAACTTGCCATTTCTACCTTCTGAATTTGCCTTTAGAGTTACCTGGAAAATAGAGAAACCAGCTAAGCTCTCACACGCACACGCACACGCACCCGCACTCACTCATATCACATATTCAGCTGTTACGGATCAGTGGTTAGATTGCTTACAGACCCCCTGACAACATTGTAAAAAAAACTAAAAATCGCACCAGGTTGGAGAGGTTATTTTTAAACCCTGCCTCCAATGCACAGCGGTTGTCTGAAGCTGCCGATGGAATATAAAGATTTTTAAAGAAGAGCTGCATCTGTGTGTGTGTGTGTGAGAGAGAGAGGCAGCCCCCAGCAAGCTCCCCGCTGCAGCCCCTGTTGCTCGGCCCGGTATGAAAGAGCAGCTTCTCGCTGTTTAAAGCTGCTAAGCTGCTCCGAACACTTGCTGATTATGTAAACATGACTTTGAGAAACGTACAGCACGAGGAGCAGAGTTTGGCGGAGAATTTCCTTACCACTATATAAACTTCGAAGAGGGGAGGAGCGGTGTGGAATTTTAACGATGGCAACTCCAGGTTCCCTGGAAGGACAGGATTGAATGCAGCTCTAATGAGCGGAAACGGAACAGAGACAGAGCCATTACGCCCGGCTCTGCCCCAGCGGGTTCGGACTCGGGTCACTGGCAGGCGGAGGACGGTTACAGCCCACTCACCTCCAAGGGCTTCGGACGACCCCTACGGCCACTTACAAACCAGCGGTCAAACCAAACTCAGGAGACGCTAATTAGGGCTGTGCTTGAAAGCAGAATCCATCTCGGCGCGGCGAGCCGATGGGAGAAAAAAATAAATGAAAACAAAAGTGAAAGCTCAGCACACACGCTATTGTTTGTCAAAGAAATACAGGTCTCAGGAACTCCTTAAGGACCAGAAATAAATACGTGTCATCAATTCAAACCGTAACCAGATCCTGCCAAGCCTGACGTCGCCCGATTTACAACAACAAAAAAAACATGCATTTAAAACTCGAACTAGATTTGGGGCAGTCGACACAAACAAGACCACTGAGCTGGACTTCAGCACACTGTGTTGTGTTGCATTATACAATTTTGAAACAATATTCCAAACACAAGTATCTCAACAATTTTACAACTTCCTTTAAACGAGACCTTGATTGTGGCTCTGCCTCTGATTCTGAATCCTCCTCTGATCCTGTGCAGCCCCGTCGGAAGTTCTCACAGATACAGACTGCATGCTTCACTTAACATTAACATTGCTTGATACGACTGCGTGAAACACGGGCGTCTGCACTGCCTTCAATTGCAACCATCTGCAGGGTACTGTTCCATTCTCGGGAATACCAAATTCCGATTTTCAAAAATGGTCAATGCCATTTCTTCCCACTTTTTATCAACGTATTTAAATATGGCATTTGAACATAAATACAACGTTGGTAGTTCAAATAAGTAAATGTAATAAATATGACCACAATTCTTTTTTTTTTTTTTTCCCCCAATCAGACTCTTGTTGCTATAATAGTAAGTGAAGCTCCTGAAGACGCTCCACACCTGTCATCATGTTTCTAGACATCACTTGGCTCATTGCTGGCATTAAAATAAGCAGGAAAACCCAAGAATTATATTACAACAGTTCAGAAAACCAAACGGCGAGTGCAGTTGTGAGAATCACATTCAGTCTTCCACTGACACAGTAGTTCAGTCTACAAATAAAGATGTTTTGAAAAGACCTGTTTAGCTTATTGCTGGCATTTACAATAACAATAAAAATATGAAGCAGTTTAGTAACAGTAACAATGTCATGCGAGAGTGAAACAGGTTCACCGAGTCTCTCACCCGATCGTAATTTAAATAGCGCCCCTTTTACTGTAAACGCAGAATGAATCCTCTCAATTGTTTCGGTCCTAATTCCGCAGTGTGGTTCGCAAGGATTTAAAAAGAGGCGTGTCTCCAGACAGAATGTCTTCATGAACCCAACGCTGTGCAGTGCAGTGCCTCCATCCTTTACACAGTACAGAGATCCATTTCCTTTAAGGATTGCATAGTTAGAAAACAGTGTTGAGCTCATTTCTTCAACGTCAGAAAAATATAATTCAATTAAGAAACGGCCCTGGTTTGAAACGGCTAATTATAGCTTCATCAGAGGCAGGTAGCGTGGAAAAAAACAAACGAAAGAATAATGAAACGCGTAATTAATTTAGCTCACTTTGGGAAAGCTCCGTCTTGAGCACAGTACCTTGGGTCTGTGCATCACATCTGCTGCTGCAGAGTCACTTCCAACAAGACCTTGTTTGTTTTACGTCTCATCCGAAGGACGGAGTGCAAGGAGGTGAAGCGACTGTCTCAGGGTCACACAGGGGGAGTCAGTGGCTGAGCTGGGATTGAACTGGGAGCCTCCTGGTATCAAGCACCTTTCTTTAACCACTGGAGCTCCAAGCCTACCGAATGGAAGCGACAGCTCGCGCTAACTTTAAACAGCAGGCCCAACGGAGCTCGGAGCTGAGCCAGGGAACACTCCTGCTTCTCAGCCTTCCTTCAAGGACAGGCTCACCAGCTTTGAAGGTTATCTCAGTTATTTTCAGGCTGAATCCAATTAGGAAGACAGGAATACTCGGATAAAACTCAACTATTACTAGAGAGAAGCGCTCGGGTCAGAGAGTCTTGTCTCGAATCAACACCGAGGGAGGGAGAGGGGGAGAGAGAAGAGGAGAGAGATGGACTGACATCCAAACCAAACCCAAAGAGGTCCGCTGTGCTCTCCTCCTCAATTAACTATAGCTCAAAAAGACGAGTGCAAAACGAGGGAGGGAGGCTGCAGACCACAGAAAGAGGATGACACACACACACACGTAAAAGCTGTCTGTACTGTTTTTGTAGTAAGTTCTGAATTGAATTGACACAAAGTAAGCATTCATCTGTGATGCATTACTTATTATTCATACAGTATCGATTCTGCCCACACAGCCTCGTCGTTTAAAGCATAATCCAACGCAGTGAAAGAGATCAAGTAAAAATAAAAACCTCTCAAATTAAGAGAGTCCGGTGGGGGGATGATCGCACGCACAGTTCTAACGCTAAACTGCGCTGTCGGAGAACATTTGTTCACCTACAGCGTTGTGCATTCTCAAGTCCCGTTGAGTGATGTGAAAGCAGTTTCAGGCTTACTGAACAGATGTCATGTGCTGTCTGGGCCGTGTAAATAATGGAGTAATGCATGTGCTGCTGTCTCTGCTGCTTCCCGGGCTCCCTGATCCCACTCGCTTGTAACTTGAACTGGCATTTACTCACAACCACCCTCATCATCACGTAAATACTGGGCAAACCCCTCACGGAGGCACAGAGCAGCAGCAGCGGCTACACTGCTTGCTGGGTCTAGGATGTAAACAAACTGCAAAAGTCCATTACGGACAAGTCTCTCAGAAGCCTGGCCTCTCGGGTTCAGTGTGAAAGGTACAATTCCATCCCCCCTCCGTCGCATCTTTGGAGAGAAAAAAAATAATAATAATACCTGCCGCGCTTCACTGAACACACAGGAAAGAAAACTGAAAAAAAAAAAAAAAAATCAAAAAACTTGCCAAGCAGGGAGGCAGGGTTCAATTTACAATGCAGCAGGAGAAGGAGCAGTGACCTGGAACTGTAAAAATTGGGGTCAGGCAATTGTGAACGGGCATCTGTGTCTCAGGTACACTCCTCGCGTTTTATTGCTACAGGTTGTAAAACGCAATTAATACTTCATGTAAGCACGACACCCGAGTGGCAGGAGGCCTCGTAACTCAGTTAGCAGGGCTGTGCTTGAGTAAGCCAGGGACCGCGCCTCCTTCTAGAGATCAGAGCCACTCCGCCTCTCTATAGCACTGCCACTGGCTGGCCTAACTCTGCAGACCAGGGAGTTCTTAAAGAGAGTTATACAGAGGGGGAAAGAACTAAACTGTGTCAGTGGCTTCAGCTTGAGACTACGGGGGGGGCTAAAGCTGGCCCCTCCACGCCTGGTCATAGGTTACAAACCCTGTTCTAAAGGTTTTATCTGAAACAATTAAACCCTCCATCCAGTGAGGATGGCAGTGTGGACCGCTGGGTGGACGGCTGGGTGGACAGCCGTGTGGATGGCAGTGAGGACAGCCGTGTGGATGGCAGTGTGGACCGCTGGGTGGACGGCTGGGTGGACGGCTGGGTGGAGGTGATCCTCTCCAGATCCATGATTGGACAGCCCTGGTTTATCGTCTGATCTTGTTGTCTTTTCAAACCCATTAAAACCCTCCGAGAGCTATAGAGTGGAGCTCAATGAGCTGCTGATGGCTTCATCGACTGTTCTACATGAGTGAACTTTAAGAGAAAGAGATGGATCTACAGTAACTACTGCTGTCCATCAGAAAGCGTTCTGTTCCACACTACCCTTACATAAGGGCTCTGTGTTTATCCTGCTGGCACTCCCACCTTCCCCTGCTTTGCTTGCTCTGTAACAAGCTTAGCATTCTAACTGTGCATGAGGTAGATATGCCAGCTTACGATTCAACTGAAGATGATGGCGAGACAGTGCTGTCTGTATCTTTAACTAAACGCCTCACCCCCGCCTTCTTATTCTTCTCGCTCGACTTTACTAGCTGGCACAGCCATTATCCTCAACAAGAACCATTTACCAACAGGAAGCAAAGTGCTATTGACATTTTCACACTCCACAGCCCCCGCTCCCTGGCTGCTGCAGACGCGCAGGGCTCTCCAGCGGGCATCGGAGGAGACGTCCTTCCAAAGAAAGCCTCTTTGGGAGCTTCGGATAAAAGAGGGAAAAAGGTCAATGTGCCATCTAACCCAGAGTGTTCCTGTGACCGCCTACACCGTCCAGGGGAAGTCCATGTTAGACCTTTCTTGCTGTTACTACTGCTAACAAGACAGCTGAAGCAGCCGTTCAAAACCTTACCACCATGGTGGAGAAATCAAGAAATCAAGAGAGAGCGAGCGATACAAGCCTGTTACCGACATGGCGCCCCCAAAACCCCCCAGGATCTCTCTTACTCCGAACAGCGCAACAGGGGCTGAAACTGTAGCCCAAAACCCAAGAGGAGGAACGTTTAACAGGCATATACTGAGAAATCCATTCTCGGGAAAACGGTGCATTTTTGTAACACTGATGAATTGTGGGGGGACAAAAAATAAATAAAAATATGGTATGGCCCTGTTTTCATTATTTCAACCAGGGAAGGAATGCTTTAAGATAGCAGAGGGGCACAAGTACCCCCTAAAAGGCTCTGTCGGGCCGTTTCATTAGGCTGCATGATGCATGGCTCTAACACTGGATACAGTAACGCGTGCTAACACCCGACCAGCCCTGTGTGAACAGCCTCACTCTCTGTGTGCGAGTGTTGTCTGTGTGGCTTGAACCCCAAAGCATGCGCTCACTGTAACGAGGGTTAGGTTGCATTACCTTTATTAACAGACAGCATGCAACACAGAATGGTGTTATTACCAGAGCGTAGCTGTATTCCCTTCTTCCTCCGACCTAGCAGAGAGCTCTAAATAAGCCTGTTTCATGCCCTGTGACTTCACTCTTCCACATTCCTGTCCTCGCTATCCCTGCGTCTGGGTACCCCCGTCCTCAATCACTCTGTCTTCATCACAGCTGCTCTCCCGGTGAAGCTTGGCCCTGGCCCTTTGCCGTACCTCTCCTGACAGGTTTCTAAAAGAAGACCCACTCAGAACTCAAGGATTCTCGTCACATCCCAACACACTCACATTCAAATGAAGTGCACAGACAAAATGATGCCAGCTCAGCAGCACAGGAAACGCAGATCAACATTTCATATGGTAAGACATGTATCAAACTGTAAGTGGGACATTAGGGTACTTTAAAGCTGAAAGTATGCTTATCAAATCGTTTGAGAAGTAATAAAAAAAAAAACCAAGGCAGAATGAACGATGCGTTATCTGTCGAGGGCCCCTGATTTGAACGGTGGCAGTCTCTGGACTTCAGATTATGTTTTTAATGTTTGTTGTGTGTGTTCTGGTCAGATTTCTCTATTTGTTTCCTCTCCCAGTAAGTCGCCTAATTTATACACTTTATAGAGCTTAGATTCATACACTGAATAGATGTATTTATATAGAACAGCTCCTACATACCACACAGCTTAAAGTGGACACTTTCTATGAAAGTTTATATCGGCCTCAATATGGTGCATATACCAGAAAGTATTTTAATACACAGTATTAGATCGATCCTGAACAAGACTAAAGGCTTTTTTTAATCCCCCCCCCCCCCCCCCTCCTCGTGGATAGAACTCATCGATATTCACCAAAGAGAAATATCTACTTTTCAATTTATATATTTTTTTCACTGATTATCTGCTAGTGCCTTGAGACAAGACAGGGGTCTATAAAATTGATCCCACAGCAGAGGATCGAAACACAAAGGCTCGCTGTGTGACGGATGTCAAATTGAAATCCTCCTTTTTAATGATCTAAACCAGCGGTGCTCCACCTGTGGCGCGCCAAGTCTAGGACTTTGTTGTGTAATGACATGCTTAATTATTTCATTAATCTCAGCAGGTTTAACAAAATACAAAGCACCTGGTTTGGGACAAGAGCCACGCGCGCGGACCACCGAATTCAACTCCCCACCCCTCGAAGACGCTATACAAACAATGATAATGATGATGCGGTTTTTATTGCTGCTTTCTGTCTCTCCCAATCTAATTTCTGCATCTGAAGCTCAAGCAGCCCCAGAGTGAACGAGTGCCAGAATCAATCTCTCTCTCGCTCTCTCTCTCGCTCTCTCTGCACAGCTCAGCTGGTCCTGGCATGCGAACGATGACTGCAAATGCAGACTAAAGGGCAGAGAGACAGACAGCAATGCAATTCATCCCCCCAAAACAAAAGTTAATAGAAAAGAGGAGACTGCGCGCGATGACCAGACACCGACTGGGAGCAATTTAGGAGAGGAGAGGAGAGGTGAGGGGCGGAGAGGAGAGGGGAGGGATAGAGAGGAGAGGAGAGGAGAGGAGAGGGGAGGGGAGGGATAGAGAGGAGAAGGGAGGGGCGGAGAGGAGAGGAGAGGGATAGACAGGAGAGGAGAGGAGAGGGGAGGGATAGAGAGGAGAGGAGAGGAGAGGGGATAGAGAGGAGAAGGGAGGGGCGGAGAGGAGAGGAGGAGAGGGGAGGGGCGGAGAGGAGAGGGATAGACAGGAGAGGAGAGGAGAGGAGAGCTAAGGCAACATGCCAGAGGTTAAATAAAGGATGACATTCCAATTTGAAACAAAAGCCCTAGAGAACAGGATTGAAGGACTTCTTAAAAAGCAGACTGACTCTTGAGCAAAAAGTGCACCTTTAGGGGAACTCTGCCAGCAAGGCGATGACTAGTGTGGAGTTCATTTCTACATTTGTTCTGTTCAAACAGTAACTTGCCTTCCACGTCGACATGAGCCATGCACACATTACACTCCATCATTAGCAGCTGAGCAGTGCTTCCCAGCATGCTCCCCTCATGCCTGTGTCTACAGGCCCTGCATCTGTAGAGCCCTTTTCTCTGGTAAGAAGAATGAACAGCTGTATCGGAGCTCCTCGCTGAACACGCGGTCTCGTGTTGTCCCAGATTTCTTATGAATCTATCCCCAGCCCTTTCAAACCTGCCTCTACTCTGGGTTTCAAAAACGTAGGAATTGTATGGAACTTCCTGCCAAGACTTCCCCTTCTGTCCACATCACCAGAGAGGCACACGTCTTATTTACTCTGTTCTTTGACCTGTGTGCTGCTGATCCAGTCTGAACCCCCCCCCCCCCAACATGCACGCACACACACACACACCCCCACACGCACACACAGACAGACACACCCCCACACACACACACACACACCCCACATGCACGCACACCCCACATGCACGCATGTGCACACACACGCACATATATATTGTTTTAAACCGTGCAGTTTAATCCCTGCTAAACAGTTTGATTTTATATTTAATTTTTTTAATCACATTTTTCACAGAGAATAATCAATGTTAAGTTTCACACTAGAGCAGGCTTTGTACCCAATATGTACCCAAGGAACATTAATAACAGAGCCTAGCAGAGTCTTTGAGCCAGCAAAATAGAACACAAGCACACGGGTGCCCCATTAACCAATCCCAATCGCTGAGCAGGAACTACAAAACGCACGGGACGCAACGCCTCGTTTTCAAAAGACCAATAAGCACATCATGGACGGCCATGTGCTAAATCAACAAGATCATCACTCTGCGTGCCACACACCCAGGTCCCAGTTACTCTGTTAGGAGCCACACTGCTTTCTTTCTGTGAGTTGTGAACACTGTGGCGTCAGTGTGCAGTTACTCCAGGATAGCTACACTCCTCAGCTCTGTGAGCCCCTGATGAACCGCACCCTGCTCCTGTACAGCGCCCCCCTCCCCTCTCCAGCACACACACGTTTACAGCACTATGAGCCCCTGATGAACCGCACCCTGCTCCTGTACAGCGCCCCCCTCCCCTCTCCAGCACACACACCGTGTTTACAGCACTATGAGCCCCTGATGAACCGCACCCTGCTCCTGTACAGCGCCCTGTCCCTCTCCAGCACACACACCGTGTTTACAGCTCTATGAATGAAAGGTTTTTACCTCATTGGTGTTCCAGCGGTGCCTTTCCTTGGGAAGAGAGGAACATTTCGGGAGGCATTCGAGCAGCTTCTTGGGTAGGAATATTTTCACATGACTGCCATTGCTGTTACCATGATCATCTGAGGAGAAACGGAAAAACGACAAGAGATGAGTGCAGGGAGATTCAGTGTGCTTTCACTTCCAAAACTCAACCAATCAACCCTGTATTTATAAAGCACCTTTCACACAAAAACGACATCAACAGCATAACCATCCTGAACACATCGCAACGTGACCGTCTATAAAAAAAAAAAGACATGAACAAATAAAGAATTGTAAATGGAGCAGTGTGGTGTTTTTAGCTTGTGTGTGTTCCGAGTGTTTACTCAGGATAAGAAAGTCTGCTGCACACGTTGATCCAGCTGTGACCCTCCTCCTGATCTGCTGCTTAGCCTGTCCCAAACTCTCCCACAAACAGGGAACACATTCCGGAGCAGGGCTTACTTACTTATTAAGCCAACTCAGCACCTGGCCAGGACTCCAAGTCAGTGCTAAACGAGGCTTTGAACTTTTTATAGTGTTTGCAACAGCTCCTGAAACAACAGGGGGGAGCAGTACTAATGTTCATAAGAAAACAGACTTCACCCTTTCACGCGCACCTCCTCCCGCGAGGCTGTAAAGTGAAATTTAAACGGCTGTGTGCACGACAGGGGCACAGCATTCGCTGGCATATCTTTTCAACGAGGGGCAACTAAAACCCGCCCCGGTCGCGGGCCGTCAGACATGACTGGCTTACAGGCGGGAACAAAGAGAAGGCCGGCCAGCTCACCCCAGCTGCACAGGGGGCCAGCGAATCAGCTTGAAGGCAGGATTAAAAAGGTACTGAACCAGGGAGAGAAACCACACAAATATAGAAAACAAGCCTCTGGCAAAACACTAACGAAAAGACCAACCATGAAGCTACATCGCGCTCTGCTCCGGAATGAAAATTCAGCCTGCGAAAACTTACACAAAGCCAGGCAGATATCTGTGATCATTTGCTTCGCCCAATTAGCATTTACATACAGTACCTGCTCAGGAATTGGAAACTGTTATTATCTTCAGCAACAAACAGAGCAGACACGCCGGGCAGAGAAATGCACAGCTTAACAAGAACAGAGAGAGGGGGGAGAGAGAGAGAGAGAGTAATGAAAACAAAAAGATGAAGAAATAAAAAGCATTGTGGTACACGCTGAGCCCTCGCTGTCTATTCACAGCACACTTTGTTTTCTCCCAAATGACAGACTAACGACTTGAAGGAACAACTATAATTAAAGCATGCTTAAGTGTTGTACAAGACGTAATGGGCAGAGAGTCTGGTTTGTGCCGTGCTTGCGTCTGGATGCTCCTGTAGGCTTCGTGCTGCTAATGAAAGGGGCTGGCACAGGGGGGGCACGGTCAAGCCACAGTATTCGTCTGTCTGCAGCAGCGTACACTTAACACAACAATAAAGGGTACTATTAAAAACATGACGGTCCAGCAAGCGCAGCGGGACCCTCGCACACGGGCCCTCCTGTTCATAAAATGTCATTAAAAAGATTCAAGGACTGCGTTTTTAAGTGTTTGCAAACATCCTCGTCTGAGATTAACAGCGCTTTGAAAAGTGGAAATAATTGTATATCCCTTCTGGTTATTACAGTAACAGGATCTTCCAGGGGTCTGAAATGTTCTTCAAGACTGTATTTACCAGACCCGACAGCAGAACTCTAGCACAGTGGGGTCACAGTAACTGCGCAACATGACAAGTCTTGGCTGTATCTCTCTCACGCTCTTTTAAATAGCTTCATGATTTATTTCTGCCATGAAGTTCAAACAGCAGAATCGGCTTTAAAAAAAAAAAAAAAAAAAAGTTTACAAAGTTTTTAAAGATGCCAGATAGCGAGATCTCTCATCTGCGTGCAGGCCTGGGGTTTGAAATCCTCTTTCCATGGGAATGTGTGTTTATCATAAATAATCTCTACAGTTTCGCTGGTCGCTCCAGTCTCTGCACAGCAGACGAGCCTCCTTGTCTGTAACACGGGCTCATTGTAATTGCTGCTGCTGTTGTCTGTTGTGTTGTTTGATCGCGGAGAATAAAAGGGCCCGGGATAGTGATGATGAAGGTATTTGAGGTATGCAGAGCACAGCCTTGAAACGATAGCGCTCTCTCTTGTGTGACTGAGACAGCAGCTTCTAAGAGGTGCAATGCGCTTCACTCACACACTGCCTGCTGCTCCTTTACTTTTTAGGGTGTTTTTGTTTCTCAAAACTATAAAAACTGAGGACTCTGAGACTCTCTGGTTAAATATAATAATAATAATAATAATATGAAACGTAGTTGCAGTTCATTTATCCTGTCTGTGTGTGTGTGTGTCTGTGTGTCTCTGTCTCTGTGTGTGCGTCTCTGTGTGTGGTGTCTGTGTGCGTCTGTCTCTCTGTGTGTGCGCGTCTATGTCTCTGTGTGTCTCACTGTGTGTGGTGTCTGTCTCTGTGTCTCTCTGTGTGCGTGTGTGTGCAGTTGCTCACAGTAAAATGATGCGCTCCAGTAAAACCCCAGTGAAAACGTGTTTGGGGTGGCACAGGTCACAGCAGCATGTAAATGTACAAACTGATAAGGGAGCTGAAAGCATTGTGTGTGCGTGTGTGTGTGTGTGTGTGTGCGTGCGTGCGTCCGTGCGTGTGTGCGTGTTGCTTTTTTTGTTTGTTTGTTTTTTGTTCTCGTCGTTTCAACATCATGATCTTGGGGAAATGCCTGCATCTTCTCGCTTCATGAGAACACACACATAAAAGGGATTTTTTTTTTTTTTTCTTGGTCATGCCATTTGCACCTGGTCTACCCATGAGGCCGACACGGGCCATCAAACTTACTGCAAACCGAATTCAAAATCAATACCTTCACAGGCAGCACTCCCCCCTCCCCGTCCCCTCTGACATGCAATGCAACGGGCTGCGCAGAGGCGTCCAGAAAACCTGTTAGATCAAACTCTGTGTTTTAGAAGAAGCGGCACTTTGGGGTGATGAGCTGCTCTGTGGAGCGTGACCTGCCTGTGAGCTGAAACTCTGGGGTCACAAGAGCCAGCAGCCTGGGGCTGCCCAGCTGACTTCTAATAAGAAGCATGACTGCGGAGGAACTGGCTGGATGTCTCCGAGCAAGAGAGGCCGCTCCAGAGTTTACAAACAACTCCCTCACCTGCTGCACCCCCAGATCTCAGGACGCAGCCCGTCAGACACACTCAGACACCCGACAAACAAACGGCGGCAGCCGTATCTGTGCGAGACCCACGTGCCCAGGCACTGCTCTTCAATCCTGCTTGAGCTGCAGTGGAGGCGAGGGCTGGACCTGTGCAGGCAGGCAGGCAGCTCAGGCTGTCCCTTCAGCCCCCCTTTTCTCCGGCAGTCACAGGATCCGTTTCCAGCTCCTGGTAAAGCCGAGGAAAAGCTGCTCAGCGTGGGAACGTTTCACCCTGAGCTCTACTGAAGTAGCGAAGTGCAATCGCCTTCCCTAGTCGTCTTTTTATTTCATTTTAATCTCTCAGGTCTCTAAAGCCAAAACTCGCGGGTTTGTTTTTCAAAACTCACACCACAGACAACTTTCCCTAGGGGAGTGCATCTGAACGAGGACAACGATAACCCTCGTAGCGGCTTTTTAAAAAAAACACCAACTAGGAAAATAAACAACAACTCTGATAAACATTACGGAGAGTTTTTTGGGGTGTTTCATGCAGCTGTTTGAGTGTAATCACTGGCATTTGAAAGGACAGCTGCACCATCAAGGAGGCAGTGCGGTCCAGTGGTTAAAGTCCAGGGCTTGTAACCAGAAGGTCACGGGTTCAGATCCCACCTCTGCCTCTGACTGCCTCACTGTGTGTGACCCTGAGCAAGTCACTTCACCTCCTTGTGCTCCGTCCTGCGGATGAGATGTTAAATCAACGTCCTATTGGAAGTGACTCTGCATATAATGCACAGTTCACAGCCTGCCTCTGTGAAGCGCTTTGTGATGGGGGTGCACTATGAAAGGCGCTATATAAAAATAGATATTATTATTATATTATCATTAAAATGTTATTCTCGGGATAGTTTCTTAATGTACCATCCTCCGGCGATTACCCTCAAAAAACACACCTTGAATCAGCGTTAATAAAAACATCACTAACGCCCGGGGCAAACTTCTAACGCCTGGTCAGCAATGCGTTTTAACCCTTTGCGGTCCTGTCGGACCTGGTCCGACATTGCAATTATTCCTATCAGGTCCATTGTCGGACCCTGTCCGACATCATCAAAAAAACGCAAAAAACGGGTTTCTAGTCGTTTTTTCTCCGGAAAAAGCCGAGAAAACCATTCAATGGCTGAGTGGGAGCGACAGGAGCCGAGACAAGCCGATAAAAAAAAACAAAAAAAACCCAACAACAAAAGGCGTATCTCATGAATAGTCATACATGACCCTGGTATCAGATAACGGGGCGGTCGTAAGTAAACAAGCTGGCTGTTACTGTATCAGCGCACAGAGACTATCACGGACATTTGCAGAGCTTTTCTGAGATGTTATAGTAATAAAATAATGACTTGGATCGCATTATTGAGGAGTTTGGTGATAAAACGAGTGATCAGGAGATGATTGATTAGTATGTACGACTATTATTATTATTATTATTATTATTATTATTATTATTATTATTATTATTATTTATTTCTTACATAGGTGAAAGCGATAGCGAATGAAAGGGTGGGGCGGGGCTGGAGATGCCTAGTGAGTGCTTTGTTGATATGCAGGGCCTTTTAAACCCGTTTGACTGTGGGGAAAAAAATACTTTTAAACAGCGCGTCTAAAATTAACTGCGCGTGTGAAAACAAACTGGACCTGAAGCGCACTTAACAAATGGACTGCAAAGGGACTGTCTCTCTCAGATACCTGCCTACCTGCCTAGCCTTGCAGCAGAGGGCTTGGTCTCTCACATCACTATAAGCCCTTGTCTCTGGGCAGGTACTCTGGTAAACAGTATTGAGAGGTTCCCAGTGTTGTTGTCAGACACGGTAATTCAAGGTTAGGTCACAGAGTCTGAAGTGCACAGGACAGGTGCCATACTTTACACTGCGCAAGAGCCGTACCCTAATTCACTGTCCTGGAAGCTGGCTGTTTTTTTTTCATGTGCAAGCCTGATAGAGAATTTCTAAAGGACCGCTGTAGATGTGTCTGTATCTCTCTGCCTCGTTCCGCTGTGGCGAAGTCTCTGTGATGAAGCGGTCCGAGCACAAACAGATCACTCCAGCGACGGGAATCAGACTCCCGCTGCACAGCAGTCTGATCCAGTCCTGGTTTCACTAGGAGTTTATTAATAAGCTGGGCTGGTTACCTAGACACACACACTGGGGCTAATCAAGCTGGTATTTAAACCTGGAATGGGTGACACTGCTGTGCGATTCCCACCCCTGGAACGAAGAGATATATATATATATATATAACAGAGCATCGCAGCTGCAGGCTCTCTGAGCGAGTTTGAGAGTTCGTTGACGCAATCTGAATGCCGAACTCTCACAGTTGATTTCAGCTTCCTCCCCGACACTCAAACAAGAAGGCTGATCTTTACACAGCCGCGTGGGATCACAGATTCCTCCGAGGAGGAGAGGGGAGATTCCTATAAGAAGCAAGAAATAAATTCTGCTTCTAGAACTGAAAAAAGATGAA
>NC_081208.1:108389-220667 GCF_902713425.1 Acipenser ruthenus
GGGCAGCAGTGTAGAGTAGTGGTTAGGGCTCTGGACTCTTGACCAGAGGGTTGTGGGTTCAATCCCCAGTGGGGGGCACTGCTGTTGTACCCTTGAGCAAGGTACTTTACCTAGATGCTCCAGTAAAAAACCCAACTGTATAAATGGTAATTGTATGTAAAAATAATGTGATATCTGTATAATGTGAAATAATGTGATATCTTGTAACAATTGTAAGTCGCCCTGGATAAGGGCGTCTGCTAAGAAATAAATAATAATAATAATAATAATAGGGTGACCACATGACTCCGTGTACACTAGGACAGGTTGGGACAGTTCAGGGCAGGCTTGTCTCGAGTCCCTTGCACGGCAGGACTGCATTGGGGTGTGAGATGAAAAGCCACCCAAGTGTCAGAAAGTTCTGGGGGGGTCTGTCAATCGCCTCTCCCCCCCCCGTGTCCCCCTGTCTGTGAGGGAAGGAATGCATTGATCCGCTCCTCTGCCGAGCACCTCCTGAAATGATGGGGCAGTGTCAGCTTGCCTGTTAAGCACTAATGCCGTCACACAGCCCCTGTTCCAGTTCTGGGAACTCAAGGTTTGCAAGCAGTGGAGCTCCAAGCTCTACCGCTGGTCTGAGCTCATATACTGGTGCTCAGCGCACACCCACACACGCGCAAAGCACGGCAAAGCACAGGCAGGCCTTGTCAAGAACAGCGAGGTACGAGAAAGCATGGTAATAAACGTGGGTAAACTACGGGAAATGCATACAGTATAACTAACAATACAGTGCAGAACTACAGCTGCAAACCTTTCTGAGGGCAGCCATGCCTGTGTCCTGCCTAGCTTGCTCTGGGAGGCTGCAGTCTCAAACGCCCACAGCTGTCTTCCACGCAGCAAGCAGCGCTTTCGTAATCCCAGGCGCTTTGCAGACACGTCAAAACACAGCGAGAGTGTACAGAACCGTTTCCAACCGCATGCACAGCACAGAGAAGCCCGTCTCGGTTTCTTTTCCCCTCAAACTCCTCGGGCCAAACAGGTGACGCCAATAAAGTCCATGTAATGCCAGGTCCTCGAAGTTGCTGTGGTCTCTGTTTCGCAGCGCTTGTAAGTAAACAGCCCCTGGTTCTTACCTCTACTGGATAACTGGCAGACCCTCCCCACCACCCCCCCCAAACCACAGCCAGTCACACACAAGCTGAGCAAAGGGGCCCTGGGTCCTACCTCCACTCCCTGCACCTTGAGCTTCATGTGGTCCTCACGCGTAGTCTTCCCATCTTTCCTTTTCTTCCAGCAGTAGCCGTCCTTTCGATACTTCACCTTCTTTCTGTTGTAGAGGATCATCGATCCATTCTGCGGCCTGATTGAGAGGGAGGGAGGGAGAGAGGGAGAGAGAGAGAGAGAGAGAGAGAGAGAGAGGGAGAGAGGGAGAGAGGGAGAGAGGGAGGGAGGGAGAGAAAGGGAGGGAGAGGGAGAGAGAGAGGGAGGGAGAGAGAGAGGGAGAGAGAGGGAGAGAGAGAGGGAGGGAGAGAGAGAGGGAGAGAGAGGGAGAGGGAGGGAGGGAGAGAAAGGGAGGGAGAGGGAGAGAGAGAGGGAGGGAGAGAGAGGGAGAGAGGGAGAGAAGTGTTAGTGAGTTTCTTCGCCCCATGCTGGGTCATGTAAGACTACACCTCCCGATTAGTCGAGAGACTGAAGAAACAGGAGGACTCTTTCAGAATTCCAGAGAATTCCAGAGAGGAGAGGGGACAAGGAAGAGCGACAGAAGCTTTGAACTCAACAGAAACCAGAAATACTGAAAGAGACTTTCCATGACAAGCGTTTCGGCAGCGCATTCAGAGAGAAACGTTTCTCACCGAGTTTATTCATTATTCTTTTAGTGTTTCAGCCGTATTAAGTGTTGAACAGGTAGAGACAGCTTATCAGAAAGTGTTTATTAAATATGCTTCACCAGCAGCACTCTGAGTCCTGACTGCACTGTGCAGCACACACACACACATTACAGCTTAATATAGTCCTGACTGCACTGTGCAGCACACACACACACATTACAGCTTAATATAGTCCTGACTGCACTGTGCAGCACACACACACACATTACAGCTTAATATAGTCCTGACTGCACTGTGCAGCACACACACACACATTACAGCTTAATACAGCGTGGCCAGCGCTTAGAGAAGGTTATCACAGTGTTTCTGCAGATTTCACCCCTGAGGTTATACTCTGCATTTACCACAGTTTACCATGGTCTGCCATGTTTTTAATATGCTTTACCAGACTTCTCTGTGCTTTACAATGCTTCCCTATGCTTTACCAGACCTCTCTGTGCTTTACAATGCTTCCCTATGCTTTACCAGACCTCTCTGTGCTTTACAATGCTTCCCTATGCTTTACCAGACCTCTCTGTGCTTTACAATGCTTCCCTATGCTTTACCAGACCTCTCTGTGCTTTACAATGCTTCCCTATGCTTTACCAGACCTCTCTGTGCTTTACAATGCTTCCCTATGCATTACCAGACCTCTCTGTGCTTTACAATGCTTCCCTGTGCTTTACCAGACCTCTCTGTGCTTTACAATGCTTCCCTATGCTTTACCAGACCTCTCTGTGCTTTACAATGCTTCCCTATGCTTTACCAGACCTCTCTGTGCTTTACCATGCTTCCCTATGCTTTACCAGAACTCTCTGTGCTTTACAATGCTTCCCTATGCTTTATCATACCTCTCTGTGCTTTACAATGCTTCCCTATGCTTTATCATACCTCTCTGTGCTTTACAATGCTGTCACTGTGCTTTATTACACTTTGCTGTGTGCTTTTACCGTGGGAAACTTTTATAAGGGCTATCTCTTGACAAACTCTTGTAAATACTTATATTATACACACACACACACTCACACACACGCACACACACACGCACACACACACACACACACGCACACACACACACACACGCACACACACACGCACACACACACATGCACTTTTAATAACATTGTGCATCAATCCTGCTCTTTCTTTCTGTGCATTTGTCTTGTTTGTCTTGCTGTTGCTCATCAATCATTTCTCTGGATGAGCCCCCAAGGAAGACAGTGATGGAAGGAGGAGAGGAGACGAGAGGAGAGGGGAGTGGAGGGGAAGGGAGGGGGGAGGAGGGGAGATGAGAGGAGGGGAGATGAGAGGAGAGGAGAGGAGGGGAGAGGAGAGGGGAGATGAGAGGAGAGGAGAGGAGGGGAGAGGAGAGGGGAGTGGAGGGGAAGGGAGGGGGAGCAGAGGGGAGTGGAGGGGAGGAGAGGGGATGGGGGGACGGGAGGAGAGGGAGGGAAGGGGGGTGAGGAGGGGGACGGGGGGAGGGGGGGGGGTACAGGCAGCCTCGCTGCAGCACTGCCTCTGACAGCCCCTTTTAATTAGAGCCTCCACCACTGTTCAAACCCACATCTTCAATCCTCTCACTGTGCGTCAAAGCCTGCCTCTCAGGGAATACCTCCTCTTTGGTTTATCTGCCTTTCATAATGTGGAGCCTTGCTTGTCGTGGTTTTTAACAGCATTACTACTTCTGGAAGTTCACCGCCAGCTCGCTGGGCGCCAAGACTGCAGTAAGACTAAAAGGAAATCGAGTTGAGGAAGAAACAAAACAAAAAAACGTTCTGACAAAGCGTCCATTATTATATATTTTAAACGTGTTTAGAAAAAGCACTTCCTTCCGCTAGCATTACCGGAGACCCTGGGATCGTGTGCTGAGCTTTCAAGTTCACTTTGAATGGCAGATCAGTACACTGCCTCAGAATGAATGAATCTCAGAATCTGCCATGCCTTTTAGAAAAACACAAAGACTTCAATAAAATAACCCAGAGTGGCTGCTTTTTATGTTCATGAGATCCCCTTCAGTCACTGCTAGCATACTTGTAACACATTAAGCCACCCCTCTATGCATTTATTTTATAATGCATGTATGTTTTATTCAGTTTTGGCAGGGCACCTTCTCGAACCCATTAGAGTTTCAACCGAAGGCGTCATGGCATCAAACATTATTCAGGCACTGATTATTAACAAAACACAACGAGGAGTGAGACTGTAAACCCCTTCCAATCAAAATGAGGGGATTATTGAAAATGTGGGGTAGCAAGTTCATTCCAAGGACAGCTCTAATGAAGTGGCATCTTGGCCCGCTGAATTAAATGGGAAGGCTGGACGCGAAACGGCAGCCATATGGTTCAAAGACAGACAGCCGCCTTAGCATTCAACTAGAGAGCAAGCCCTGAGGTCGGGTCTGACGCTGATGAGAGTATTGCTAACTCCTCAGCCCCTAGGAGGAGACTCTCAATGGTTAAACTGCCCCAGCGTTCTGTCTCTGAATCAAATCCAAACCCTGGATCGCACACGCAAGCGCTGGGCTGCACTCCGGCATGTCAGAGACAGTTCCTGGCAGCCAGCTCTGCGTTCTGGTCTCCAGGCAGCGCATGAGGTGAAGGATAGCACACTGTTATCAATTACCCAGCCCTGCATTCACTGGCTATTGCAATTTCAGCTCAGGCTTCAAAGGAACAGCTCGGAAACACACAGAGCAGACAGCAAACATTGATTTTCAGTTCATTTCCTTTTTTTTCTTTTGTGGTTCTCACTTTCTTTCTTTAAGTTCACCCTGTTTGAAATCATGATGAATACTAAAATAAACTTAAATTCAGAATGTGTGTGTGTGTGTGTGTGTGTGTGTGTGTGTGTGTGCGTGTGTGTGTGTGTGTCAGAGTGTGTGTGCGCGTGTGTGTGTGTGTGTGAGAGTGTGCGTGTGTGCGTGTGTCTGTGTGTGTCAGAGTGTGTGTGTGCGTGTGTGTGTGTGTGTGAGAGAGTGTGCGTGTGTGTGTGTGTGCATGTGTGTGTGTGTGTCTGTGTGTGTGTGCGTGCGTGCGTGCGTGCGTGCGTGCGTGCGAGTGTGTGCGTAAGATCTCAAGATAAACCATCTCAGGATCAGCATGGGGAGATATACCAAGCCACTTCACTGCCAACACATTGTCAACACAGGGGTGGACTCCAATTCTGAGGAGTAGGGGTCTCAGTATCATTGTAGCTTTCTGTAGTTTGTAAGGGATGCTGCCTCACAGGGGTGAGTGTCAGTCCATTCCAGCTCACTCTAATGCAGTGCAGGACTTCGCTCCAACCACGTCCCCTGAATAATGAGACTGCTCTTCAGCTGGGGCAGGTACAGGAAATCAATAAAGAGTTGGTTGGAATGAAGTCCTGCAATGGAATGGAGCTGACTGTGTAATGAATCTCCTCCTAGCGGCCGATGAGTTAGCAACACTGACACCAGCACAGGACCCGACTGCACAGCTTGCTCTCTAGCTGAATGCTAAGTCGTGCGGTTCGCATTCAGCCCTCGCCTCTCTGTTCAAGTCAATGGGCTGAGATGCTGATTCACTAGAACTGGAGCTGCCAGGCTTGCTTCGCCCTGCTTAGTACCGTAGTGAGAAACGCAGCTCGGAGGCTGGGCAATGCCAGTGCCATCCCTCCCTCTCCACCTGGCACGGAATTCACAAAGAGACAGAATTAGAAACAAAAGCATGACCCGTCCTGCAGCCCACTCTGCATGCAGCGCGATGCCAAAGTGCTGCTGGCATTACTCTGCATGCACGGCATCTAAATTTAGAGCTCTCCTCGAACACCCCCTTTCAAAAGCAGCAGCTCCAACACGGAAACCAACGAAACAGATGCGGGTGAGAGGGAGGGACAGTAGAGAGGTGAATGGAGCAAGGGAAGGAGAAAGAGAGAGAGAGAGGGAGGGAGGGAGGGAGGGAAGGTGACCCACATTCACCAGCGATATATTATCAGGTGTAAGCAGCACTGGAGAGGGGATTTGGTCACTTTGCTTCCCGGCGGGTCATTAATCACTTGGCAGCGGTGACCAATGGAGAGCGCTGCGGAGTAACACACTGTGAGAGGGGGACATCCATCACCTGTGAGACACACTGCTAGAGGGACACAGCGCCGAGGGACAGCCAGCGCAGAGCCAGCACAGAGACACAGAGACAGAGAGAGAGAGACAGCACACAGAGACAGGAGAGAGAGAGAGACTTTGACTTTTAAGATCCTTTATTTAACATTCCAAATAAAATCCATTAAAACTCAATAAAGGTAAAACATAACAAAATTAAGATTTAGCAATATTAAAAAATCCTAAAATACATCATGTTCTCCTTAAAAATAGATTTTACCAATATAAAAGGATCATAAAAAATCAATTAAAAAAACACAGTGTTTTCTTTCTGTTAAAAACAGATTAAAGCCAAAATTAATAAAAACACTGTAAAACAATAAAAAATAAAATTAAAACTAGAACAAAAACTGGAGCTCCCCCTCCTCACTCACCGCACACAAGGCGTCTCCCACACACCACCTCTCCTGGAAGTCCTCCGGGTTATTATTTAGTTTAAAAAATTCATAATCCACTCTTATCCGGCTGACCACCAAAACCCTGAACTGCAACACAACATCAGTCAGCCCGGCGCCAGAGATACTGTTCTTTCTGGATTTTAAAATGGCCAATTTTGCCTGACCCATTATAAAATTAATTAAAACACACCTGTTTCTCTTTTTAAAACTGTAGGGAACCCCAAAGATAAAAAGCTCTTTTGTGAACTCCTCGCCTAGGCCCTGCAGGAGCTCCTGTAGGAGATGGAAGAGTGGTCCTAGCCTGACACACTCACTATACATGTGAAACACTGTTTCCTCTGCAGAGCAGAAACAGCACTCTGAGCTAATGCTAGCATCGACTCTGTGGAGAAACCTGCCGGTGGACACAATACAGTGCAGGATCCTCCACTGCAGGTCCCCCGCTCTCTTGGTGAGGGGCAGTTTATACAGCACCCTCCATACTGGCCTGCACCCCTCCTTTACCTCCAGACATGCCCTCCATCTTGAATCCACCAACCCCCTCAACTGGTGGGAATGTGATGCCTTCACACAAATTTGGTAGATCTTCTTACTCTCTGCTGTATGAAGAGTTAGATCTTTAACTATGTCTAGGTTTAATAACATTCCCTCGTTTCCTACACCCTCCTCTCCTTCACCTACTGCTGGACACACTAGCAGCCCTGGAAAGATGAAGTCTTGTCTCTGCCCTGTGCCGCTGGACATCTCCTCTCTCACAGCCTCCCTGAGCTCGGGGGAAAGACAACTTCTCAGTTCACTGACCATTTTCTCTGCCAGTCTCTCGGAGTGCCAGCCCAGCCGCCCAGACAGCTGTGTAGCAGTCAGCCAGCAGGAGAGCTCAAAGTTGATAAGATGTCTCAGCCTGGTCACTCCTGCCCTCACAAAGCTGGCACAGAGCGTCATTGACTGAAAGAAACGTACAGGGAAGAGCGGATTGAAAAATAGGGGCTCCTCCAACAGGACCCTGCCTGTCAGGGACCCCTCATCTCTCGCCACCCTCACTGTCCTCCAGGCATCTAAAACACTCAAGTAAAAAGAAGAGAGACCTACTTTAGCTAGTCTGGCACTCTCAATTAAAAACAGGTGTTTGTCTATCCCCAGCCCCCCTACTCTGCTGAGGAAAAAACAAGCTAGCCTCTTCCAATGAGCCTCCTCCCCAGCGTACAGGAGCCTCTGAACCGCCTGCAGTCTGAAGGCCGCCACCCTGCTGGCAATGCAGACCAACCCCTGCCCCCCTTCATCAGTGGGGAGATACAGGACCGCTGGCCTCAGCCAATGTCTCCCGCTCCAGAAAAACTCCAGCAGTATTCTTTGGATCTCCTGCACCATGCCCCGGGGAGGGTCCAGACACACCAGCCTGTGCCACAGCATGGAGGCCACCAGATTATTAATCACCAGGACCCTTCCCCTAAAGGACAGCTGGGCCAGCAGTCCCCTCCATCTCTGCAGCCGCCCCCTCACCCTGTCCACTAGGCCCTCCCAATTTTTCTGCATATATATCTCCACTCCAAAAAACACCCCCAGCACTTTTATACCTGTCCTGTCCCACCTCAGCGCCTCAGGCAGGACAGGGGGGGTGCAATCATGCCAACTGCCTGACAGGAAGGTGTCACACTTTGCCCAGTTAACTCTTGCTGTAGAGGCTCTTTGGAATGTGTGCAGGCTCTGCTGTAGTGCCTTGATGTCTCCGTCACTGCACACAAACACGTTCACATCGTCTGCATAAGCGGACACCTTCACTGCGACAGAGGAGGGTGAGGAGGGCACTGCCCAGCCAACCAGCCGGCCCCTCAGCAGGTGCAGCAGGGGCTCTATGGCCAGTGAATAAAGCATTCCAGACAGGGAGCAGCCCTGCCTAATACCCCTGCACACTGGGAAGGGCTGACTCAGCCCATTGTTAATCTTTAAAATGCTAAAAACATTCCAATATAAAAGCTGGATATAAGAAATAAAAACAGGGCCAAACCCGAAGGCTTCCAGGGTTTTAAAAAGGTATGTGTGGTCGACTCTGTCAAACGCTTTCTCCTGATCTAAAGAAACCAGCCCAACATTCAAATCACATGTCTTAGCCATTGATAAAAAGTCTCGAATTAAAAACAAATTATCAAAAATGGAACGTCCCGGTATGCAGTAAGTTTGGTCCATGTGTATTACAGCTCCTATACACATTTTTAGTCTATTGGCCAGACATTTTGAAATAATTTTAAAATCAGAACATAAAAGCGATACAGGTCTCCAGTTTTTGAGTAAACACAGGTCTCCTTTCTTGGGCAGTAGTGTGATTACTGCCCTCCTGCAGCTGAGGGGCAGTTCTTTATCTCGGAGGCTCTCTCCCAGCACCTGCAAAAAGTCCTCACCAATCACAGTCCAGAAATTTTTAAAAAATTCAGTGGGCAGTCCATCAATGCCAGGAGCTTTTCCATTTGAAAGCTGTGTAACAGCAGTGGTCAGCTCCTGATATGTTAGTGGCTTGTCCAATTGGTTCTGTTCTTCCTCGCTCAGGGTGGGCAAATCCTGGAGCAGCAGGTCTGTATCCTTCTGCTCACAAGGCTCTTTGCTGTATAGTTCAGAATAGAATTTTACTGCCTCCCTGCTGATCTCCTCCCGGCTGTACAGCTCCCTGCCGCAAGGCGTCCGGACGCAGTGCATCTTCCGGCTGTCTGCTCTCCTCCTCTCCAAGCCAAAAAAGAAACTGGAGGGGGTGTCCATGTCTTTAAGCTCCATGAAGCGAGAGCGCACCAGCGCCCCCTTCACTCTTTCCTTCAGCAGGCTGCCCAGCATGTGTTTCTGCTCCCTCAGCGTTTGCAGGGTCTGTTCCTGGTGGTCTGTGTCCAGGCTGCTCTCTAACTGGAGAATTTTCAACTCCAGCTCTCTCACTGCTGCGTTCAGTGACCCGGTTGAATTGAGTGTGTACTGCTGGCAAAAGATTTTAATCTGCGTTTTGCCAATGTCCCACCACTGCCTAATATTTTTATAATTTGTTTTTTCTTTTTTCCAAATGTTCCAAAAATCATTAAATTGTTTTACAAAAAGTGTGTCCTGTAATAGCTTTAAATTAAAATGCCAGTAGGAGGTGCTGTGAGAATCAGTGGTGAGTATTACTGTAACTAACAGGCAGTGGTGGTCAGAGAGGCTACTGGGGATGATATTGGCTTTAATGAATTTATTCAATTGTGTGTGTGATGTGTAGAAGCGGTCTAACCTGGCTCTATATATTTGTTGTGCGCGACAATGAGACCAGGTGTACTGTCTTGCATTGGGGTGCAGACACCTCCAGACATCAACCAGGCCACTGAACTGAAAAACTGCAGCTAATTCACTTGAGGATTGGGGATTGGGTTCCTCATTATTTCTATCCATTGTAAAATCAATAGTGCAATTAAAATCTCCTCCCACCACCACCACATCATCATTATCAATATTTAAAAGAGCTTGCTTTAATTTATTAAAAATTAAAATGCGTTCCCTTCCTTTATTTGGTGCATAAATATTAATAAAAACAAATACAGTGCCACCCAACCTTGCTCTCACTTTTAATAACCTCCCCTTTTCAATTTCTTCAATATCTAAAATTGTTGCTCCTAGGCTGGGCTTAAATAAAATTGCCACTCCTGCACTGGTGCTTGAGCCGTGGCTCAGCACACACGGCCCCCTCCACTCTGCCAGCCACGCCGCCTCATTCTCCCTGTCTGAGTGCGTCTCCTGCAGCAGCGCGACCCCCGCCCGCTTCTGCTCTAAAAACTCACACAGCTGCGCTCTTTTAAAAGACTGTCTGCAGCCATTCACGTTAAAAGAAATAAAAACGCACTTTTCCATAGCGGCTAAAAAAAAAAAAAAAAACTGACAGAGTAAAACAAGCAACAATAAAAAAATTCTTAAAAGAAGTATCCATTTTTAAAATTATTATTTGGCAACATTAGCGATCTTTTTCTTAATTATTTGAACATATTTTTTAAGACGGTACCTTTTTTGCTGGTCAAACTCCTCTAATGTTGCCTTTCGTGTGACGATGTGTGCTGAGTGGAGGAATAATCTCAGATCTGGGAAGAAGTTTTCAATTTCAACTCCCCTTTTCCCTTTTGTACTCTCCATAAACTGTTTAAATTCATCTAGGGTATAGATTTTTTTTCCCCTGTTAACGGGTTGGCTATCGGGGATGTCAGAGATAAGCGAGGAGTCAGAGAGCTCCCCCTCCATTTCCTCTGCTCCGTCCTCGCTGTCTGCTCCGCCGTCCACGGCTGCCTTCTCCTCCGCGGCTCTCTCCGCCTCTGCAGCGCCGCTCTCCTCTCCTCCTCCCAGCACAGCCACAGCCGTCACCGCTGCCTCTGCCTCCGCTTGCTGGGGTTCAGAGAGAGAAGAGCGCTGCACCGCGCCGGGTTGTAAGCCCGTCGCCGTGCCGCTCCCCTCTCCCTCCATATCAGGAGGGACAGACCCCCCTGCCTGAGACTGCAGGCTCCCCTCCAGCACAGGCTCGGGGCTCTGCTCCGTCCCCCGCTCGCTGTTAGGCAGATCTGCAACTTCTTTGTTTTTTTGTTTTTTAAGTCTTTTTTTAGCTACCATCACAAAACCCTCATCATTTTCGGTAGTTTTATTTTGTGACGGACCGTGGCTGAGTCTCTTCAGCCTCGGCTGTGGTGTGGGCGGCTTCATCCCGATCGGCGGCTCCCTGGTCTCTGCAGACTCCGGCTGGCGCTGCAACGGGGGAGCAGCCTCATCCTCCCGCTCACCCCCAACATCCCCAGCCTCCTCCCTGCCATCAGTACCCTGCTCCTGCCTTTCCTCATCTTTGTTTTTTCTCGGGCAGGCT
Source organism: Acipenser ruthenus (assembly GCF_902713425.1). NCBI lineage: Eukaryota > Metazoa > Chordata > Actinopteri > Acipenseriformes > Acipenseridae > Acipenser > Acipenser ruthenus. The sequence goes on from NC_081208.1 coordinate 119,595, forward strand.
CTCCTCTGGTGTCCCTGTTCCCCACAGTTAAAACACCGCATTGTATCCGAGCTGACAAACACTACGCAGCCCGTCCCTTCCACACTGAAGCTCCAAGCAACATCAATCACCTCCCCCGGGTTATTCAGCAGCAAAAACGCCTGTCTCCGAAAAGACAGGACGTGCTTAACATTTGCATTTCTGCACCCTAATGGTATATTTTTAATTGGGGACACCAGTTTGCCATATCGGGCAAGTTCATTTGCCAAGGTCTCGTTTTTTAAAAATGGCGGCACATTAGACATGATTACCTTGGTAACAGGGGTTACTAAGGGGGATACTTGAATAAAATCTCCTTTCACTGAAAAACCTTCCTCCACTAGCTGATTGACCAGCGATACCTCTTTTAAAAACACGACAAACCTTTTATTCATACGGGATGCCGATATTATATTTTCACACCCGACCACCTCTCCCACTGCCAGCAGGCACTCCTCCACCGACACGCCGGCATCGGGCAAGCAGCTGACCCCGTGTCGGCGGCTGAGAGCCCCCAGCCCTCCAGAGTGAGATCCCATAACGGGACCTACACACACACACACACTACTCTATAAACGGTAAAGTACAAACAAAGCAACGAAACAAAGATATATAAACAAACTAAACAATTAACAATTAAATATATAAATTTGCAAAAAATATAGTAGCGAAAACACTCTCCTACCGCACCAGCGTTCAAACGCTACCGCCTCTCCGCAAGCTCCTCCCACAATCCCACAATCCTCAGCAAGAGAGAGAGAGAGAGAGAGAGAGAGAGAAAGAAAGAGAAGGCACAGACCCAGGGCAGAGACAGCACAGAGACACAGAGACAGGACAGAGAGAGAGAGAGACAGGACAGACCCAGGGCAGAGGCAGCACAGATTCACACACAGACACCTTGTTGAGATCTATGGCTGAAATCATGAAGACTGTGGCAGCAGCGAGCAGAGCAATGCCGGGTCCATGTAAACTCTGCCCTGCTAAAGGAAGCATGGTCTCTTTTCTTTTGCATCCTGCATGGCTCTCTCCCAGCTGGTAATCAATTCCAAACCTACAGAGGCAGGCAGTGATGACCCTGATATTCAACATTGCACCCTATTCACAAAGGATCAGGGTCAGGGTCAGGGTCATGGTGAGGGTGAGGGTGAGGGTGAGGGTGAGGGTGAGGGTGAGGGTGAGGGTGAGGGTGAGGGTGAGGGTGAGGGTGAGGGTGAGGGTCAGGGTCAGGGTCAGGGTCAGGGTCAGGGTGAGGGTGAGGGTGAGGGTGAGGGTGAGGGTGAGGGTCAGGGTCAGGGTCAGGGTCAGGGTTTTTTTTCAGGTTATCAAAAATAACCAACCTTTTCTTAGCTCTCATTTCATTACCTGCTAAATTCTTCTGATAATCCAACTACAAAAAACACCACCTTGTAAACCAAAGGGATAGTCGGTGTCGAGACAGAGATAAAGACTTCTCAACAAAGCGTTTAGCTCCCCAAGTCTCTGTGTCACTTCTCTCACAGCATGTCCCTCATCATACTGAGCGTTTGAAGTGTCTTCTGTGGCCCTGCACCTCTCCCACAATGGCTAATGAACAGACCGCAGCTTATTAGTAAGGCCTTCGTTTTAAACAGGCTCCCAGTGAAAGTTAATGCCACGTTAAACCCCCCTGCACTGAAAATGTAATGCGAGAAACGTTTACTGCCAGTAAACACCTCACGCCGGTCGTAACCTCTCCCCACATCGCTACCCCCATCCCCCTGTGTTTTACTGGCTAGCTCAGATGAACACAAACATGCTAAACCCTTCTACAGTCTTTTTTCTTCCTCTCTTAAGCACAGTGTTGCCAGCGCTTAGCCCAGTTCAGTGGCTGTGCTGGCACACAAAGTCGCAACTCCATAAAAAGAGAGAAAGCAGGAAAGTGCTGCTGACGGTTCTGCTCGGTTTCTTTTATGTGTGAACGTGGCGTCTGCTTGGGGAGCTTTTCGGGTCCATAAAGCTTGTGGGGGATCTTTTCATTAGGGGCTGTTATTCGTAAAGCGACTGTCGGCATTTTAAATGACCTTGGCCATTGATTCCTCCCTGTACTGAAATAAAAACAGACGAAGGCTTTTCATTCCTCTCCTTTCTTGTTTTAATGCTCTCCCCCCCCCTTCAAAGAAACCTAAAGGAAGGATGTAATCTCGAGCCATTAAGGCTTGGGACAACACAGCCACAGTGTGAAGGCATCAGTGAATCTCTGACATTATGTTTCCCCAACACCATGCATGATACAAGCCTGCAGAAGAGTGGAGAAACACTCAGCACTGACCAGTGGAGTTACACACACACACACACACACACACACACACACACAGCACTGACCAGTGGAGTTACACACACACACACACACACACACACACACACACACACAGCACTGACCAGTGGAGTTACACACACACACACACACACACACACACACACACAGCACTGACCAGTGGAGTTACACACACACACACACACACACACACACACACACACACAGCACTGACCAGTGGAGTTACACACACACACACACACACACACACACACACACAGCACTGACCAGTGGAGTTACACACACACACACACACACACACAGCACTGACCAGTGGAGTTACACACACACACACACACACACAGCACTGACCAGTGGAGTTACACACACACACACACACACACACACAGCACTGACCAGTGGAGTTACACACACACACACACACACACACACACACACACAGCACTGACCAGTGGAGTTACACACACACACACACACACACACACACACACACACAGCACTGACCAGTGGAGTTACACACACACACACACACACACAGCACTGACCAGTGGAGTTACACACACACACACACACACACACAGCACTGACCAGTGGAGTTACACACACACACACACACACACACAGCACTGACCAGTGGAGTTACACACACACACACACACACACACAGCACTGACCAGTGGAGTTACACACACACACACACACACACACAGCACTGACCAGTGGAGTTACACACACACACACACACACACACAGCACTGACCAGTGGAGTTACACACACACACACACACACAGCACTGACCAGTGGAGTTATACACACACACACAGCACTGACCAGTGGAGTTACACACACACACACAGCACTGACCAGTGGAGTTACACACACACACACACACACAGCACTGACCAGTGGAGTTACACACACACACACACACACACACACACACACAGCACTGACCAGTGGAGTTACACACACACACACACACACACACACACAGCACTGACCAGTGGAGTTACACACACACACACACACACACACAGAGCACTGACCAGTGGAGTTACACACACACACACACACACACACACAGCACTGACCAGTGGAGTTACACACACACACACACACACACAGCACTGACCAGTGGAGTTACACACACACACACACACACACAGCACTGACCAGTGGAGTTACACACACACACACAGCACTGACCAGTGGAGTTACACACACACACACACACAGCACTGACCAGTGGAGTTATACACACACACACACACACACAGCACTGACCAGTGGAGTTACACACACACACACACACACACACACAGCACTGACCAGTGGAGTTATACACACACACACACACACACAGCACTGACCAGTGGAGTTACACACACACACACACACACACAGCACTGACCAGTGGAGTTATACACACACACACACACAGCACTGACCAGTGGAGTTATACACACACACACACACAGCACTGACCAGTGGAGTTATACACACACACAGCACTGACCAGTGGAGTTACACACACACACACACACAGCACTGACCAGTGGAGTTACACACACACACACACACACACAGCACTGACCAGTGGAGTTACACACACACACAGAGTACAGAAACAACACCCACGCTCAATACTATAACATGCTGCCAATTACAGAGAGCAGACCTGGCACTTTTAAAAACCGGTCTTACAATCTGTCTTGCGTTGTTTTCTCTGGATTTGAAGTGATCTACATCATTAGTTGTTGTCTGAATGCTGGAATCATCGGTTCATGCAGCACTACACAATGCAGCGCGTTGAGTGATGAACTCCTTGTAAAAATGAAAAAAAAAACACTTTTGCTTGGTTTGAAGACCGTCGTTAAAGTTCTCCCCTCTTTTTTTACGAGGGTTTCTGTGCTCCGCGGAATGACACGCTCGTAAACCCGTCGCTCGACCTCGTTTCAGAGGATTTATACCGTTCGTTAGGGCTGGTGACGCTGCCTGCTTAAGAAATTCCAAACACTCTAATTATATTTGCTGAGCTTTTTATTGAGGTAACTTGTTATTTTAATGATATGTTTTATTCGATATTAATTCAGCTTGGTTGTAACATTTTGTTTTATAATTTTTAAAACATTGCCCTGCTCTGAAATGTAACAGACTCATCTTTCTCTTTATCTGCTCTACCCGCACAGAGCAGAGGGAGGCTGTTCAGAGAGTATAAGAGCCTCCCTTTCTCTTTCTCTGCTCTACCCGAACAGAGCAGAGGGAGGCTGTTCAGAGAGTAGAAGAGCCTCCCTTTCTCTTTCTCTGCTCTACCCGCACAGAGCAGAGGGAGGCTGTTCAGAGAGTATAAGAGCCTCTCTTTCTCTTTCTCTGCTCTACCCGCACAGAGCAGAGGGAGGCTGTTCAGAGAATATAAGAGCCTCCCTTTCTCTCTCTCTGCTCTACCCGCACAGAGCAGAGGGAGGCTGTTCAGAGAGTATAAGAGCCTCCCTTTCTCTTTATCTGCTCCACCAGCACAGAGCAGAGGGAGGCTGTTCAGAGAGTATAATTAATCGCTTTTAAAATATGCCCTTCTGTTGGTAAAACGCAGTTGCAAATCTTCATTCCCTTTTGTTAAGTCAGGAGTCTCCAAATTGATGGAGAAAATAACACAGCCCAAACACACACAGCCAGCAGCAAAGTGACTAAGTGCAAGGAAGTAATTGAAAAGCAATAATCTCAGGCTCGGCCGAGCGACTGGAAATTCTCAGTGTTTAGTCCTACTCCCCCCCCCCCCCTCTCTATCCTCTCTTGTTCTTTTCCTCCCCCCTCTCTCTCTCTCTCTCTCTCTTTCTTTCTCTCTCTCCCCTTCTTGTTTTTTCCTCCCCCTCTCTCTCTCTCTATCCCCTCTCGTTCTTTTCCTCCCCCTCTCTCTCTATCCCCTCTCGTTCTTTCCCCCTCTCTCTCTTTCTCTCTCCCCCTCTCTGAACTCCAGAGACAGTGCAGAAGATTCATGTTTAATGTCTTGAATATTCAGCTGGCCTTTTCCTTGCACTCAGATCTCCTCTCTCCATCTCGCTCTGCTTCTCCCACCAGTATTTCTTTAACCTGCATAATGGGGGTGATAATTCAATTTTAATGGCTGAGATATTCAAATGCTAATCTCTCCTCCTCACCCTTTATTCATCCAGACACCTCCTTCACTGTCTCTCTCTGTCTCTCTCTCTCTCCTCTCTCTCGCTCTCTCTCTCTTTCTTTCTCCCTCTCTCAAATTCAAATTGGCTTTATTGGCATGACAATAAAAATAACAGTGTTGCCAGAGCACATACATGACATAAACAACTAAAATATATACAGAGAAAACACATCTCAATACTAAACAATGTCCCTCCTCCCTCTATATTAAACAGGACCCCCTCCCTCCCTGCCTCTATATTAAACAGGACCCCCCTCCCTGCCTCTATATTAAACAGGACCCCCCTCCCTGCCTCTATATTAAACAGTACCCCCCTCCCTCCCTCCCTCCCTCTATATTAAACAGGGGGACGAGTTGGATGAAAAGGGGTTTTTGAGTTGGATGAAAAGGGGAATGAACTGCAGGTGGGAAAGCCCTTTTATTTCCATCTCTGCACCTGGCAGGCAAGCAAATTACCAGCAAACAAATTAAGTTTCCAGCTCTGATTAGCAAACGCTGTAATCAGCCTGATGTGAGAATTGCAAATGACTTGGCCTATCACTTCCAGTGGGCTTGTAAAGCAGAGGGAGGGCATAGGGCAGAGTAAAGAAACACAGACACCACACAGTGTGTATTTATGGATTGCATGGCTGTGTGGTGTTCTCTATGGCAGTGTGAGTGGCTGTGTGGTGTTCTGGTTGGGCAGTGTGGATGGCTGTGTGGTGTTCTGGTTGGGCAGTGTGGATGGCTGTGTGGTGTTCTGGTTGGGCAGTGTGGATGGCTGTGTGGTGTTCTGGTTGGGCAGTGTGGATGGCTGTGTGGTGTTCTGGTTGGGCAGTGTGGATGGCTGTGTGGTGTTCTGGTTGGGCAGTGTGGATGGCTGTGTGGTGTTCTGGTTGGGCAGTGTGGATGACTGTGTGGTGTTCTGGTTGGGCAGTGTGGATGGCTGTGTGGTGTTCTGGTTGGGCAGTGTGGATGGCTGTGTGGTGTTCTGGTTGGGCAGTGTGGATGGCTGTGTGGTGTTCTGGTTGGGCAGTGTGGATGACTGTGTGGTGTTCTGGTTGGGCAGTGTGGATGGCTGTGTGGTGTTCTGGTTGGGCAGTGTGGGTGGCTGTGTGGTGTTCTGGTTGGGCAGTGTGGATGACTGTGTGGTGTTCTCTATGGCAGTGTGGATGGCTGTGTGATGTTCTCTATGGCAGTGTGGATGGCTGTGTGGTGTTCTGGTTGGGCAGTGTGGATGGCTGTGTGGTGTTCTGGTTGGGCAGTGTGGATGGCTGTGTGGTGTTCTGGTTGGGCAGTGTGGATGGCTGTGTGGTGTTCTGGTTGGGCAGTGTGGATGGCTGTGTGGTGTTCTGGTTGGGCAGTGTGGATGGCTGTGTGGTGTTCTGGTTGGGCAGTGTGGATGGCTGTGTGGTGTTCTGGTTGGGCAGTGTGGATGGCTGTGTGGTGTTCTCTATGGCAGTGTGGATGGCTGTGTGGTGTTCTGGTTGGGCAGTGTGGATGGCTGTGTGGTGTTCTCTATGGCAGTGTGGATGGCTGTGTGGTGTTCTGGTTGGGCAGTGTGGATGGCTGTGTGGTGTTCTGGTTGGGCAGTGTGGATGGCTGTGTGGTGTTCTGGTTGGGCAGTGTGGATGGCTGTGTGGTGTTCTGGTTGGGCAGTGTGGATGGCTGTGTGGTGTTCTGGTTGGGCAGTGTGGATGGCTGTGTGGTGTTCTGGTTGGGCAGTGTGGATGGCTGTGTGGTGTTCTGGTTGGGCAGTGTGGATGGCTGTGTGGTGTTCTCTATGGCAGTGTGGATGGCTGTGTGGTGTTCTGGTTGGGCAGTGTGGATGGCTGTGTGGTGTTCTCTATGGCAGTGTGGATGGCTGTGTGGTGTTCTGGTTGGGCAGTGTGGATGGCTGTGTGGTGTTCTCTATGGCAGTGTGGATGGCTGTGTGGTGTTCTGGTTGGGCAGTGTGGATGGCTGTGTGACCTCTCTGTGCTTTGCAATGCTTCCCTATGCTTTGCCCTGCTTTCACTGTGCTTTATGACACTTTGCTGTGCTTTCACTTTAAGGGCTGCTGTGTTATTCTGCAGCTCAGCATGGGGAGGGGAGTGTAGGGTTAACCTCTCGTTTATACCTGTAGCTCTGTGGGGAGGGATCATTAAATCCGCATTCAATATGTCTCTTTCAGTTTGAAGCAAAGTTGTTTTGCTCAGTTTTTTTCAGGCTTGTTTCTCTTTCGTCTCTTCTGAGATTCAGACAGTAGCAATCCACTTACATACCACCTGCATCTGGTTCTCCTAAGAGACCCAGAGGAGCAGAAAACAATCAATTAGCCTTTAATGTATTGACTAATGGGCGAGGATTTTAAAAGACGAGCATAACTGTTCCAACTCCCCTTACAGCCGGGGATGCAGGAAGAAGTCTTTCTGGGATTCATAACACAAATCATTTATCATTACAAGCACAATTACATTGAAACGCACGGAGCGGAACCGCTGAAATGTGTTATTCTCTGTTTGGTTGTTTTTTTCTATTCCAGGTGATTCGATTGAACGGTCGATCAGAGCAGTTTCTCCAGGCAGTCCCAGAGGGGCTCCCTTCAGGCTTTGCTTTGCTGAACTCAGCGAGAAGCTTGCCCTTGCTCACTGGCACTTTATTAGTTGTTTTTGGGTTAACACTTTACCTTGAGTGTTTCTCTAATTACCTAGTGGTTCCTTTTCACACTGCAGACTCACCGTGCAGCCACCTCAGAGGTGCAGCGTCGGAGGACAACGCAGCTCCGGGCAGACCACAGGGGGCGCTGGTGCGCGGTGAGCCGAGGACACCCTGGCCGACCTAACCCTCCCTCCCCCCGGGTGGCGCTCTTCCAATTGTGCGCCGCCCCCTGGGAGCTCCACGGGCAGCTGTGGAATAGCCTGGACTCGAACCGGCGACCTCCAGGCTGTAGAGTGCATCCTGCACTCCACGCAGGAGCGCCTTTACCAGATGCACCACTCGGGAGCCCCTGCTTGAATATTTAGTCACTGTGAACAGGCTACTCAACAGCAATACGTTTCCTGCACTGTGCTGAGCCTCGCTCCTGCGAAACAGCAAACACAATCCCAGTGTGTTTATTTCAGAGCCACAGACAGAGAAAGCGCTCGGCAAAGCTGATTAGTTACTAATTATTATTATAATTGTATTACTCACCCTAAATAAAACAATTAACTTGGAAACTACTAATGCTTACATGAGATTACTGGAAATTGCTTTTCATTTAGTTTGAATTCATTCACTTTTCTTTATTTATAGATATATATATTTTTTTGATGTCTTATCCTAGGTAAAGAAATGAACAAATGTTAATAAGAATCGCTTCAAACAACCTGCAAATTGCCTCATTTTCCCAAATGACTAAAGCTGACATATTTGATTCTATTTAGTCTATTAAATATGAAACCGCTTTCAATGCAATTTGTGTTTGTTTGTTTAACTTCCTTCCCTATCACTAGTCGAGTAACAGTCTTCGTTCTCTCTGAAGGTAAACTATGTGACAGGATAGAGTAAGTCAATACAAGCCGCTGGTAACGCTGGTGTCTGCTGACACGGTAGCTCCACTGCAGTAACACAGTAACTACACAACCTGCTTCATTACAATTCTTTTAAGGTGTCCGAGTGGTTCTCTCCCACACTCACCCTCTCCCTCTCCAACTCCCACTCTCCCTCTCTCCCCCACACTCTCCCTTTCTCCAACTCCCTCTCTCCCTCTCTCCCCCTCACTCTACCTCTCTCCCTCCCTCCCTCTCTCCCCCTCTCTCCCTCCCTCCCTCCCTCCCTCCCTCCCCCACACTCCCCCTCTCTCCCTCTCCCCCACACTCCCTCTCTCCCTCCCTCCCCCACACTCCCCCTCTCTCCTGTATTTCTATGCTGCTCACAACACGTCTCCCGAGTGAATTGCTTCTAATTTGTTTTTAATGTTGTTTTATTTAGATTTTTTTATTTATTTATTTTTTTACCCGTGACCCAGAGGGAAGCTGCAGATGAGTTGCAGCTCCCTGACTCATCTGTCTGAACACTTTGCAGCGCATACTGGCAGCGCTGCTGGAACCCAGGCTTCATTTCCTCACGAGACGTTATTCCTGCGCAACTCCGCAGGGCTGCTTCTTATCAACGTCGGAGTCCACGATTCTTTCTTTCATGAAGACACCCTCGTTATCCTCTGACTGATGCCCTCTCAAGTTTAGGAGTCTCATTTCCATCCTGGGCAGCGTGTGAGAAAGCCCAGTGAAAGCATTGCAAAGCATAGAGGGGTATGGTAATGCATGTTAATAAACAGACCCTGCTAAATAACCCTCTTAGCTTAACAAGCTTTCACTGTGCTTCATTACACTTTGACTTGAGGAAAAAGGAAGAAAGCGCCTTCAGAACAGCATCACAAAGGTTTCCTCAGTCTTGAAAAAAAACCATCTTCAAGCGACATAAAGTTTAACAGCAGCCTGCCCGACCGACGCCTCAGTGCAGAGAATTGAAATTGAATCTCAGGGTGTAAGGATTGCTACAGAGAGCAGCAAATGAACACCCGTTCGCACCATTTAACAGAGCTCAAGCCCTCGCGAACCAGGAAAGCGCTCACACATTGCCAGCATGCTCACACTGTCTCTGTTGCATGTGGTATGTTTTGCATCTCAGAGGCATGAAGCAGCCCATGCAGGGTGCTGGTCTAGGATCACTGGCCGTATAGCATTTGCTGCATCGTTGGCAGTGTTGTGCTTCTGTTACAAAGGTATCGTATTGCACAGAGATGACAATGCATATTGCAGGAAGTAAAAACACTGGAAAGAGTTGAGGTTGCCATTCCCTTATAAAGGTTTCCCCACAGCAACAGCACAGCAAAGTGTAATAAAGCACAGAGAGGTCTGGTAAAGCATAGGGAAGCATTGTAAAACACAGAGAGGTCTGGTAAAGCACAGGGAAGCATTGTAAAGCACAGAGAGGTGTGGTAAAGCATAGGGAAGCATTGTAAAGCACAGAGAGGTGTGGTAAAGCATAGGGAAGCATTGTAAAGCACAGAGAGGTCTGGTAAAGCATAGGGAAGCATTGTAAAGCACAGCGAGGTCTGGTAAAGCATAGGGAAGCATTGTAAAGCACAGAGAGGTCTGGTAAAGCATAGGGAAGCATTGTAAAGCACAGAGAGGTCTGGTAAAGCATAGGGAAGCATTGTAAAGCACAGAGAGGTCTGGTAAAGCATAGGGAAGCATTGTAAAGCACAGAGAGGTCTAGTAAAGCATAGGGAAGCACAGAGAGGTCTGGTAAAGCATAGGGAAGCACAGAGACGTCTGGTAAAGCATGTTAATAAACATGGCAAACCAGGGTAAACTGTGGTAAATGCAGTATAACCGTGGGAAAAGCATGGGGGAAAAAAAAAAAACATAAACTTTTATAAAGGTTAATCTTTCATTTTTAATTTCCCCCATTTTTTTTCTTTCTTTGTTTTTTTTTTTCTCAGGCCAAACATCACTGTGCGAGGTGACATCCTGCAAGGCAGTGAGGAGGACAGAGGCAGGCTGTTTGAAAGAGACGGAGCCCGCAGGGGCTGCTGATAAACGCCACTCACATCCCTATCGATCGCTCCCTTTGTCCAGCCCGATAAGGCCGCTCAGAAGCTGGCACTCCGGGCCCTGACAGGCTTTGTTGCCGGAATGACGCCCCGTGTGTGTCCATTAAAAAGCAGCGTTTCAGGCTCCTCTATTGTCTGACACGGTATCTTGAACGAAGCAGCGCTCCTCAACACCCTGCCTTGACTTGCAGACCTCCAGCAGCATTCAGGGACCCATTCCAACTGACTGAATCACACGGACTCAATCGAAGGTCCTTAATTAAACCTAATAAAGGCTCTGCGTGGTTTCTGAGCACTCACTCTTCTGAAAAGCCCCCTTTGTATCACGGCTAACTGCTGTTCATTTTCCATTCATTTCCTTGAAACACAGCGGTCCTCTGAGCAGCCAGCCGCCCCTCACTGACAGAAGACAGCAGCCCCGCTCGCCACCCTGTAACTATTCAATAGAAACTTAAAAAGAACCCACACACAGGATCGGCATGAAGATAATATAACGCCTTACAGGGTTTGCCTGTGATGGGGTGACTTCGCGAGGCCTCGTTTTAAGAACCCTTGCACTATGCTATTACATAAGAACAAAATATACGAACGAGAGGAGTCCGTTCAGCCCCTCAGAGCTCGACCGCTTCCGAGAGACTGACTGATCTCCAAACGCTGTCAAGTGGGGTCTTAAAGGATCTCAGTGATTCAGCCTCGACACCATGACCAGGTAACCCCACAGGTGGGTTAGGGGTAGGGTTAGGGGTAGGGTTAGGGTTAGGGTGTCTCTTTACCTGCTCTACCAGTACAGAGGGAGGTTTTAAATAACTATTCCCTTGCAAGTCTCGTACAGGCTACGACATGCTTCAATAGCAAGGGCACAGTTAATAAAGGAAGTTATGAATTTTAATTATCCAGTTCTGAACAACCCTCCGCTCCCCTTCCAACCCTGCAAAAAAAAAAAAATCTGAATAATTTATCAATTTTTTTTTTTTTTTTTTAATGAATTCATTTGGTTATACAAAATTAATAACCTGCAACATTGCAAATTTAATAAAGTTTTTTTTTCATAAACCTTGCGTTAAACTTAACGGGGAGAGAGAAGTGTAAAGTCACTCTATAAAGATGCATCACTAGGGCCAGCGATGACGTTTTCTCTTCGACAGTGATATAAAAGAAGGCTGGACTGAAGGGTAATGTGGATCCTCATCACTCCATTACACTCGTATGACTGGGCAGGTCTGAGAACAGTTCCCCTCACTCTCAGTATTTATAGAGGCTGTTCTGCAGCACAGGCTGCCCTATACTTGTTTAGTGCAGTATTTGTGCACAGTATCTTTGCAGTTCCCCCATGCATTTCCCGTGGTTACTTTTCACACTGCAGGCTCACCGTGCAGCCATACCTATTAATGTGTTTCACTATGCCTTCCTGTTCTTTACAATGCCTGCCTAACCCTTGGTATCTCATCCCCTCACCACTCTCTGTGTAAAGAACTGTCTTGTCCGATCTAAGTCTGTGTGTCTCTCTGGTCCCAGGCTCTGTGCTGTGCTGTGGCTAAGGAGAACTTTGTAAACTCCTTGTTAAGATCTTAAAGGCTCCTCCAGGTCTCCCTCCCTTTAATTCTTCTTTCTTCCAGGCTAAACAGATGTAGGTCCCTCAAGCTCAGTGCATCTTGGAAGCTCATCCCTTTAAGCCCTGGGATGAGTCCGCTTGCTCTCTGTCAGTCATTCTCCAGAGTCTCGCACTGTCCTGTTAGCTCCAGCGACCTGCTGTCAGCTCTACAGATCCAGCTGTATTCAAGTTACAAAGCCACGGACTCAGTTACACCATTAATACGCACGCCCCACATGTAAAATACAATCAAAATAACAGGTGGGTTTTAATCTAGCAAAATTTGCTTTACTGTTAATTGATTAATCGTATCTGCCTGTGTTTTAATTAAATATAATGAAGTTAATTTCAAATATGTATTTTTTGTTTCTTTTGGGATCGTGGTGCAGTCGATTTTAACAGCTGGGCTTTGTAATACAGCAGCAGCAGTTCTCTGGGTAGTAATTTAGCTGGGCCTGCCTCGTATAATAACAGGCTGTTAACCCAAAAGCATCAGATTACAAATGAAATCAATAAGCTCCCCCGGACTGACTCCAGCTTCGTGGATCTGAGCCAACGGCACTTCACACAGCCAAACTGAAGAAACCTCACTGTGGCAGCCCCTTCTCCTGCTGCTCCCCGCTCCACTCCGAGGCTGCACTTGACTTCTGATTAAAGTCTTGTGGCTTTTTAACCTGGAAAGCGTTTGAACTGGCTGGTGCAGCGCTGGGCAGGCTGGCTAGATGTTGATCCAGGGTGGAAGACAGTGCAGAGAGAGATGGCACAGAGTCAGGGACTCCTCTTATTATCACACTAGTTAACCCACAAGACTCCAGACACACAGCTCTCCGCACTCCGCCCTCCGCCCTCCACGCGACTCACAGATTCAGCCCACTAGGTGGATCAACATGAACTATGAGCATTATTTAAAGGTACGGTACATCCATTGTTTGGAATGGGATGTTGTAGAGCATGATTGAAAAGCAGCAACAGCTTAAGCAGGTACTGTAAACACACAGCACAGACACCAGCCCTTTGCAGTTTTGACAGGCTACCCGAAGAATTCAAAATCGCAGCCCATCTTATCCTGTGGCTAGTCATGCCATCCCATGCAGGGAACAAATGCAAATTCTAAAATTAGGGCACTGAGACACACTGAGAGTCGAGGGGGGGAGTGCGTCCATGCAGGGCACTGAGACACACTGAGAGTCGAGGGGGGGGAGTGCGTCCATGCAGGGCACTGAGACACACTGAGAGTCGAGGGGGGGGGAGTGCGTCCATGCAGGGCACTGAGACACACTGAGAGTCGAGGGGGGGGAGTGCGTCCATGCAGGGCACTGAGACACACTGAGAGTCGAGGGGGGGGGAGTGCGTCCATGCAGGCGCACTGAGACACACTGAGAGTCGAGGGGGGGGAGTGCATCCATGCAGGGCACTGAGACACACTGAGAGTCGAGGGGGGGGAGTGCGTCCATGCAGGCGCACTGAGACACACTGAGAGTCGAGGGGGGGGAGTGCGTCCATGCAGGCGCACTGAGACACACTGAGAGTCGAGGGGGGGGAGTGCGTCCATGCAGGGCACTGAGACACACTGAGAGTCGAGGGGGGGGAGTGCGTCCATGCAGGCGCACTGAGACACACTGAGAGTCGAGGGGGGGGAGTGCGTCCATGCAGGGCACTGAGACACATTGAGAGTCGAGGGGGTGGGGGGGTGGGGGGGTGCTTACCTTGTTTTAGGGGAAGTGGTTAGCCATTCCTCATGCTTCTCAAATGTGATCAAATAAGCTGCAATTTCCTGGACAGCAAAAGAGAAAAGAGAAGAAAAACACACTTTGTTTTAGTCTCTTAAAAATATCAAATCAAAAAATAATAAAATGAAAGTACTCTCTGTGGTAACTAGGAGTCCTCTGTTGTTTTGTATCAATTCGTTTTACTGTACATGAAGGATTATAAATCATAAAGACGTCCTTGTTTCTGTAGAGTGCCCTGGCTGTTCCGGGGGTGTCTCTCGTGCTACAGACCCTGACATGCAGTTTAGAAGCTGCACAGTTTCTTAGTCATTTGATCGACTTCTTTCATTTGCAGCTAAACTTTCAGAACAGTTCCTCCCTCTCCTCCTCCTCCTCCTCCTCCTGCAGCAAAAAAAGAGCCGGAACCGAGATAAAGAAATTGACATTTATGTACCGATATGTCACGAGCGCTATCATTTTAAAAAGGGCATTGTGATGCTCCTCATAAATCTGTCACCGGATTCTAGAATCATTTTGCAACAGCAAGAACTCTTCAACCTTCAAAATAACACGGATATCAATTTCTGGTTCTTTTTTTAAAAATATTTAAATATATATTACTTTAAACACGAGGGGGGTGATTTGTTTTCACCTAACTCTCCCCAAAAAAATCTAATTTGGAAAGAGAAAGCAGTATATAATGATAACCAGTGACGGGCTGCAAGTCACTGTCTCACAATAAATATAAAACAGAGCTATAAAAACGAGTGGTACTTCAGGTCTGAGGACAGAGAGGAAGTGTGGAGGGGGGGTCTTCTTATTGAAAAGGAGTTTCAGATATTATTACAGCCCCCCCCCACCCCACCCCCTCCTGTTCCTCCCATTCAAACAGCACAGCTATACATTTCAAATCAGCCCGGAGGCTGCATACTGCTCTGTGAGCTCTCAGCTTCGATACAGAAACTGGAGCTCTGTTGTTCTTTATGGGATGTTCCAGTCTGACAAAGATCTGGGATGCGTCCTGGGTATTAGAACAACGTTCCTGGCTACAATGTAAACCATTTCCACTTCACAAAAGAGACCCCGCTGATACAGGGCTGGAAATATGACTCCTATCGCACAGCAGCTTCACCCATGCCGGGTTTTATTCAGACCAGCTTGATTAGCCGCAGCGACTCAGTAACACACTCAGGCGTGTCTTACTTAACCTGCAGTGAAAGCAGGAATGGATCACACTGCCCTGCAACTGGGACTCTGTGACCTGTCAGTCCGTACCGCACAGCGCATCATCATCATCATCATCATCATCATCATCATCATCGCCTCCGAGTATCCCACGCTTACTGTATTAAAAACAGCGGTGCAGTTGAGCCGAGTGCTTCTGCAGAGTTGTTTTTGTGATCTATTTGAAAAGCCGTCAGGAAGACGGCTCTGTAGAGATAGGATCAGCACACTGCCGGCGTCCTCGCTGTGCTGCTCAGCAGTGCAGGCACGCTAACTGGAGGAGACATGGCAGGAATGGTAATGAGGGAGCGGGTGGGTGTTAACAGCTGGGACTGGCACACTCGGGACGACTCTAACCCAGAGCAAAGCCCGGGGCTACCAACACACTCCCCCATGCTTCCCTATGCTTTACCACACCTCTCTGTGCTTTACAATGCTTCCCTATGCTTTACCAGACCTCTCTGTGCTTTACAATGCTTCCCTATGCTTTACCAGACCTCTCTGTGCTTTACAATGCTTCCCTATGCTTTACCAGACCTCTCTGTGCTTTACAATGCTTCCCTATGCTTTACCAGACCTCTCTGTGCTTTACAATGCTTCCCTATGCTTTACCATGCCTCTCTGTGCTTTACAATGCTTCCCTATGCTTTACCAGACCTCTCTGTGCTTTACAATGCTTCCCTATGCTTTACCAGACCTCTCTGTGCTTTACAATGCTTCCCTATGCTTTACCATGTCTCTCTGTGCTTCATGACACTTTGCTGTGCTTGCACTGCGGGTTTCTTTCATAAGGGACAGCATGGACGGTTATAAGACTCCTTGTATCAAAGCAGACCGGGACAGTCCGGTCTCCAGCTCTGCTCAGAGGGCTGTTTGTTTTTGTCTTCACATTCCGATAACTCTGTTAAGCTTGGGTTTCCAGGCTTGATTTGGTTTGCACGGCGTGTACGCGATCGTAACTGTTAGACTTTTCATTTCATCCACACTGACTGCGGTCTGGCAGCCTCCTGGAACAACCGTTTATCGTCTTGGGTGTTCTTTTTTATTTTTATTTAAAGGTTTTTTTTTTGTACTTTTTCTTTCCCTTAACAACAGAGCTGGCAGCATTCTTACTCAGTGGCCCTGTGCTTGCTGGCCTGCCCTGAGACCCGGGTTCGAATCCAGACTGCAATGGCTCACACTACTCTGCAACGGGAGTCTTAAGAAGAAGAAGAAGAAGAAGAAGAAGAAGAAGAATAGAAAGCATCGCTCTGCAATGTTTTATTTGCATCCCTACAGTATATACAGGGCTTCATATAAAGGCATTTCAGGGATGGAAATATTGGAACTCCCATTGCATAGAGGTTTGATCCATTCCTGGTTTCACTAGGAGTTTAATAAGACACACCTGAGATGTGTGTGTGTGTGTATATATACAGTATATTGAGCTGGCTCTTAGAGAGGGATCGAGAGAGAGAGAGAGTTGAATGTGAATCTGTTCTGTGCAGCATATGTTGGTTCTCCACATGAGCTTCCTCCCAATACAGAAAGCAGGATCCTCTGTGCAAAAAGAGGCAAGGAGCTTGCGGAGAGGGGAGGGAGGAAGGGAGGGAAAGAGAAGGAGGAGGAGGAGGAGGAGGAGGAGGAAGAAGAGAAGAAGAACAGCACAATGCAAAAAAGGAGGAAAAAACCTAGTTTGATTTATTTCAAATTTTGCATAGAAAGACGGCGATGACATCACGATAAGTCACTCGCTGTCGGGTGATCCAGGACGTCAGCTCCAGATTTCCTTTTTTTTTATTAATAGCGAGTTTGCCAGCGTTCAGAAAGAACCCAGACAAGCAAGGAAACGAGCGAGTGTGCGTGTCAGAAAGCAGGAGCGCTGATGCTGTGCTCGGAGCGTCATCAATAACCCTTTGATTTAGAGGCACTTCACCGGGTGCTGAAGTTCACTTCCATGTTAAGACACAGTCAATGGATACGCCGTGCTTGTGTGTATCTATCATTAGACTGTCACTGGAGCTCAGGTTACCATGTGACTCCGTGTACACTGGGACAGTGGGGGCCACTTCAGGTTTCTCGACTCACACCCCAATGCATTCTGGTAAGTGTAGTCCTGCCTTGAAAGCTGCCCGAGACGGATAACACGTACCAGAATGCTTTGCGATGCGAGTTGAAAAGCCTGAACTGTCCCACTCTGTCCCAGTGCACACAGAGTCACGTGCAAACCCTTATTTCAGCTCAGAATTCATACGTGTGTTGAGCGTCTTCTTTGAGACTTGGTAGTTCAGTGCTCCAGTAAAATAAAAACAATACAAATAACATCAATTATTCTACAAGATGAACCACGCAAAATACAACGCGATTGTTTTCTTAGTAATAATCCATTCTCCTGTTTGTTTTCTCTCAGTAATAAGCCATTCTCCTGATTGTTTTCTCTCAGTAATAAGCCATTCTCCTGATTGTTTTCTCTCAGTAATAAGCCATTCTCCTGATTGTTGTCTCTCAGTAATAATCCATTCTCCTGATTGTTTTCTCTCAGTAATAAGCCATTCTCCTGATTGTTTTCTCGCTATTCTCCTCTCAACCTTCCAACACCTTGTTGCCATGAGATTACAAGACAAAGTGGTTTCTTATTAAAATGATGATAAAACGCTTCTTTACTGCTGAACAAACCAGGATAACACAGTAACAATACTCCGAGCTGTCACAGCCACAGCCTCAGTTTAAAGATGATCAATTCCTTGTTGTTTCTGCTAATTTGTCTACAGATTGGGTTGTTTTCTGCCGAGATAAATCAATGCTTTGCAGACACCTTGCTCGGCCACCTGGTCTGCACTGAGGTCTGGTAACCCCATCGCCATGACCAAACGTTCATTCGTTTTATTATTTTAATGAAGTGAAGTCTGTCAAATGCAGAGTGTATTTAATTCAGACTGGATTTTCAGTGATGACTTTACCCAAGGAACGCTGCTCCCTTTCCCCAGGGGGGTAAAGAAAAAAAGACTTTATTATTGCTTTCTGGATTCTTACTACTAGGGTTTGTAAAATGTATTCATAAATCATTGCTGAGCCAGCTGCAAAGCCAGCACCAAAGCAACACATGCTTCACACACACAGGGATCAGAGAAAGGGCGTTTTGATGGCTTCACAGCACACCGCCCTCACCTTTCTTTCATCATATTTACAATGAAGCTACAGCTTGTTCCCTTTGATGTCGATTGCATCACACAACAGCATGATCCAATGCACCCTGCTGGCACTATGATGCCATGGCAGTTCCCTCGCACTACCAGACAGACAGGCAGACAGACAGACAGACAGACAGAGAGACAGACAGACAGACAGGCAGACAGACAGACAGACAGACAAACAGGCAGGCAGGCAGGCAGGCAGACAGACAGACAGACAGACAGACAGACAGACAGACAGACAGACAGGCAGACAGACAGCCAGGCAGGCAGGCAGACAGACAGACAGACAGGCAGAGAGACAGACAGACAGACAGGCAGACAGACAGACAGACAGCCAGACAGGCAGACAGACAGACAGACAGACAGACAAACAGGCAGGCAGGCAGGCAGGCAGACAGACAGCCAGACAGGCAGACAGACAGACAGACAGACAGACAAACAGGCAGGCAGGCAGGCAGGCAGACAGACAGACAGACAGACAGACAGACAGACAGGCAGACAGACAGACAGACAGACAGACAGACAGGCAGACAGACAGCCAGGCAGGCAGGCAGACAGACAGACAGACAGACAGGCAGACAGACAGACAGACAGACAGACAGACAGACAGGCAGACAGACAGGCAGACAGACAGCCAGGCAGGCAGACAGACAGACAGACAAACAGGCAGACAGGCAGAGAGACAGACAGACAGACAGACAGACAGCCAGGCAGGCAGACAGACAGACAGACAGACAGACAGACAGACAGACAGACAGACAGACAGGCAGACAGGCAGAGAGACAGACAGACAGGCCCACGTTAGAATCCTTGCTGCACAGATCTAATCAAAGAAATCAGCTCTGTGATTCAGCACTGCTCTTTATAACACCTTAAAAAAAAAACACTTTCCTGATTTATTACAGAAGAGCTTCTGTGGCTAAGTGTCCCAGACCCTCCAACCCTCTTTAATTACCATTAATAATGCAATACACTGTCTGCAAACATGCACGCAGCATCATTTATTACAGACTTCATTATTAGGGTGCTAGTCTTTGCATTGCTATGGATTTCTGTTCCTGGGCTAAAAAAAAAAGGGAAAGAAATCCGTGAAAATGCCCGCATCCTTCAGCCAGCTGTCCCCAGCATCTGCTTCAGCCGCGAAATGCGATTATATGACTCCCCGAGCAGGGGTAAAAAAAAGATGCTGTATCCAATAGCCGCGTATTAAAGTCTGTACTTGGCGTCGAGAGGGCAGTCAGACGCAGCGGACGCTGTGTGCTCTGTGTTTTATTATACCTGTGTGAACGCCAGCGCCATGATTTCAGCACGTTTACACTGGGCCACATCCTGCACACCTGACAGTGTAAGTGTGCGCCGCTCTGTGTGTAGTAAAGGACAGACACAATGATAGAGCTGTTAGAAGAGCTTCCCACACTGAAAGCATGCTCCTTAACAGATGATCTCCAGGTATATATTACAGGAGAGAGGCTGGGCATGAACCAGCGACCCCACACACTACAAACATGCTCCTTAACAGATGATCTCCAGGTATATATTACAGGAGAGAGACTGGGCAGAACCAGCGACCCCACACACCACAAACATGCTCCTTAACAGATGATCTCCATGTATATATTACAGGAGAGAGACTGGGCAGAACCAGCGACCCCACACACCACAAACATGCTCCTTAACAGATGATCTCCAGGTATATACTACAGGAGAGAGGCTGGGCAGAACCAGCGACCCCACACACCACAAACATGCTCCTTAACAGATGATCTCCATGTAAATATTACAGGAGAGAGGCTGGGCATGAACCAGCGACCCCACACACCACAAACATGCTCCTTAACAGATGATCTCCATGTAAATATTACAGGAGAGAGGCTGGGCATGAACCAGCGACCCCACACACCACAAACATGCTCCTTAACAGATGATCTCCATGTAAATATTACAGGAGAGAGGCTGGGCATGAACCAGCGACCCCACACACCACAAACATGCTCCTTAACCACTGTGCAGAGAGCCGGGCTCACCTGCATTTGTGGTGAAAGAGCTTTGAGCCTCATCTCATCGGCAGGGTATCACACAAGTCTTTCTTTCTTTCTTTATTTCTATCTTCCTTCCTTCCTTCCTTTCTTTCTTTCTTTCTTTCTACCTTCTTCCTTCCTTTCTTTCTTCCTTTCTACCTTCTTCCTTCCTTCCTTCCTTCCTTTCTTCCTTTCTACCTTCTTCCTTCCTTCCTTCCTTCCTTTCTTCCTTTCTACCTTCTTCCTTCCTTCCTTCCTTCCTTCCTTTCTTTCTTCCTTCCTTCCTTTCTTCACCCCCATCGTGGTCTGTTCGTTTATGCTCCCCTCACACTGTCCTGTGAAAGCACTCCGCTGTTTGAAATTCATCTTTCATCTGCTCTTCTCTGATATTTCTTGATTCTTAGTGTTTTCTGGGGTTTTTCGAAGGTAAAAGAAAAATTAAATAAGAAAAACGAATGAATAAAATCACACTTGGTTGCTCGCTGCTATTTGCGACACTTTTCTAAAACAGATCCAGAGCTTTAGTTAAATTGTTTTGCGTTGTGTGGATGCCTGCATCACTTTTTCAGATGGAACTGAATGAGTTTTCTTTGAGAGAATATCATCATTTAAACATAACAGCTGAGCTGTGGCTTGGTGCTGCATCACAGCACAGAGAGTAGAAACTCCAGAGCGGATTTTTATAAGCAATACAGAATCGGAGCGATGTGTTCTATAGCTGTGCTTTATTTTTAAAATAAAAAGAAAAGGCGGATTTTTAGATTTGCAGGTGTTGCCAAAATAACATGCTTGTACCTCCTTGGTTAATTCAAAAAATGACATGGCATGTTGAAGCTCTGCAAGCACGGCTAATCTCTGATAAGCCTGGTATAGCATTGTAGATTCCAGGGCTAATCATTGCAAAGCAACGAAAAAAGCAAGTGTAGTGAAGCGCAGTGAGAGCGTGGTAAAGTGCGGTAGATGCACAGGGTCAGCATGCAGGGCAAACTGCACATTTACTGAGCAAAGCTCAGCAAGCTCTTAAATGAACTGAGTCGTTTATTAAAGCTTTGGAAAAAAACGGTGCTTTAGTTTTCTTTAAAAAATAAACGATGCAAACTGGGTGTTAGTGCTTTGTAAAAATCGTATGATGAAAGCTGGGTTGTGAGGTGGGGGGGGGGGTGTGTGGGAGTGACGGAACGCAGGACTCATGCTTCCCGACACGCGCTCTGTGTGGAATACCCCCGCTAATTCCACAAGCAGCCCACGGAGAGGAGAGGAAGAGTGGAGCCTTCTCCCTAACCCACCAGGGCTCCGGCTGCTAATGTATTTTTA
The DNA here is from genome assembly GCF_902713425.1 of Acipenser ruthenus. NCBI lineage: Eukaryota > Metazoa > Chordata > Actinopteri > Acipenseriformes > Acipenseridae > Acipenser > Acipenser ruthenus. The sequence goes on from NC_081208.1 coordinate 141,671, forward strand.
CCCCCGTCAAGTGCGATCGGAGATTCCATTCATTTCCTCCGCGGTGTAATCGCTCATTGTGATCAAGCCGCGGGTGTGCGCTGTCCTATCCTGCAGCGGCGTCCTCAGCAGGAGACGCGCTTTCCAATTTACTACAAGCAGCCTCCTGACGGATACAGAGGCGCACAGCTCTGAGACACACGACAGACCTGCCCGTCTCTGAAGCACAAAACTGGACTTTTCAATCTGCTGTACCACACGTCTCTGTGCTTTACAATGCTTCCCTATGCTTTACCAGACCTCTCTGTGCTTTACAATGCTTCCCTATGCTTTACCAGACCTCTCTGTGCTTTACAATGCTTCCCTATGCTTTACCAGACCTCTCTGTGCTTTACAATGCTTCCCTATGCTTTACCAGACCTCTCTGTGCTTTACAATGCTTCCCTATGCTTTACCACACCTCTCTGTGCTTTACAATACTTCCCTATGCTTTCCCATGTGTGTGCTATGCTTTATTACACTTTGCTGTGCTTTTACTGCGGTGAACGTTTATTAGGAGATAAGCTTGCTAATATAAGGGGTAAGCGAATGCGCCGCAGAGCCAGTTAGCGCTCCTTGAAGCCCTTCAGTGAGAGAGATTGCGATCGCGTTTTATCTGTCTGGTCCGACACTGTTTTGTGTCTGGAATGTTGTTCTGGGATGCCCAAGGAGGGGACGGTGTCTGCTGCAGAGATCCGAGACGAATTTCAAACGTCACAGAGTGTGTGTGCGTCCTGTAGTGGCACTGACACAGAGTCATTAGAACTGGAAGGTGGTACTGTATGAGGGAACTACCTCATGAACCCTTCAAGGACCCGCGTTCCGTTTAAATGGACAATAAAACACGTACCCAAACAGGGGGCTGTTCGGACAGTCTCATTGCAACTCTGAAACTTCCCAATCAGGAAAGCTCCTAAAAAAGATACAGTTCAACCCCTGTATCTGTAAATATGTCACACACAGCTGGCCCTTCCACTTCGGAACCAGTTACCCTCCATCCTGACCCTGACGTCATCGCTCCTGATCTCATTTACTGATCTGTTAAACATGGAGTGGAACGGCCCTCTGGGACCACGACTGACCCGTGGGAAACTGTATTTGTAGAAACAGACTCACTCCCTGCGTGCTCCCAGCTGGTGAGCACGGGTCTGCTCTCTCTCTCTCTCTCTCTCTCTCTCTCTCTCTCTCTCTCTCTCTCTCTCTCTCTCTCTCTCTCTCTCTCTCTCTCTCTCTCTCTCTCTCTCTCTCTCTCTCTCTCTCTCTCTCTCTCTCTCTCTCTCTCTCTCTCTCTCTCTCTCTCTCTCTCTCTCTCTCTCTCTCTCTCTCTCTCTGCCGGTCCCCCGGGTCGCACGGTGACTGATTTAATTTCTCCAGGAGGGTTGAGATTTAATTGAAGTGCGTGTTTGCTCTATCTGTCCGGCGAATCGTCTGTTTGCTTTTGTTTGGCTATCAGACAGCCTGTCAGCCTGAGCCCCTGGCTTTTCTTTTTTTTTTTTTTTTGCTGAGGCTTCAATAAAGACAGAGGAGGATGTGTGAAGGTCACTCAAAGATTGAATACAATCCAAACGAATCTGTCCTTCACAGAGTTAAGCTCCAGAATCGAAGCCAAGCTGGCTGTGACTGAGCCCTAACTCTCTTACCTCTTGACACCCCCGGCATGCATCTCCCCCAAGCTTGTGTTAGACCTGAAACACTTCAGGAACACAATGATCCCCTTTTCAAAGTGTCCCCACGGTAAGAGCATAGCAACGTGTAAAGAAGCATCGCTGTTCTTAAAATGGTTTGGGGTGATGCGGGGGCTAGTCTGTGATCTCCTGCACTCACGCACGCACGCGCACGCACGCACACACACACGCACACACACGCACGCACACAGGGAACTCGACTGAGAGTTCAGTGTTTCTTTCTGGTTTTTTTTTTTTTAGATCTGAAGCAAAGATGAAAGCATGACATCTCTATAAAGAAATGACAAGGAATTGAAGGCTTTTTAATGAATGGGGACTTAGCTCCACCCCCTGGTGGTGAACTGAGGAACTACAAAGGAGTGCCACACCATGGCTTCAAACTGCAGGGGTGTCTGTATGGAGGGTTTAACAGGGACAATGAGACCATGAGCCACTGCAGGGTCTGCATGGAGGGTTTAACAGGGACAATGAGACCATGAGCCACTGCAGGGTCTGCATGGAGGGTTTAACAGGGACAATGAGACCATGAGCCACTGCAGGGTCTGCATGGAGGGTTTAACAGGGATGAGACCATGAGCGACTGCAGGGTCTGCATGGAGGGTTTAACAGGGATGAGACCATGAGCCACTGCAGGGTCTGCATGGAGGGTTTAACAGGGATGAGACCATGAGCGACTGCAGGGTCTGTATGGAGGGTTTAACAGGGACAATGAGACCATGAGCCACTGCAGGGTCTGCATGGAGGGTTTAACAGGGATGAGACCATGAGCGACTGCAGGGTCTGCATGGAGGGTTTAACAGGGATGAGACCATGAGCCACTGCAGGGTCTGCATGGAGGGTTTAACAGGGATGAGACCATGAGCCACTGCAGGGTCTGCATGGAGGGTTTAACAGGGATGAGACCATGAGCGACTGCAGGGTCTGCATGGAGGGTTTAACAGGGACAATGAGACCATGAGCGACTGCAGGGTCTGCATGGAGGGTTTAACAGGGATGAGACCATGAGCGACTGCAGGGTCTGCATGGAGGGTTTAACAGGGACAATGAGACCATGAGCCACTGCAGGGTCTGCATGGAGGGTTTAACAGGGATGAGACTATGAGCCACTGCAGGGTCTGCATGGAGGGTTTAACAGGGATGAGACCATGAGCCACTGCAGGGTCTGCATGGAGGGTTTAACAGGGACAATGAGACCATGAGCGACTGCAGGGTCTGCATGGAGGGTTTAACAGGGACAATGAGACCATGAGCCACTGCAGGGTCTGCATGGAGGGTTTAACAGGGATGAGACCATGAGCCACTGCAGGGTCTGCATGGAGGGTTTAACAGGGATGAGACCATGAGCCACTGCAGGGTCTGCATGGAGGGTTTAACAGGGACAATGAGACCATGAGCCACTGCAGGGTCTGCATGGAGGGTTTAACAGGGATGAGACCATGAGCCACTGCAGGGTCTGCATGGAGGGTTTAACAGGTTTGGAATAAGACCAGGAGTGGAAGGGACACAGCCCTGCTTACACAGCAAGCGTCCGGTTGCGCAGTGTTTTGCTAACTGTTTAAAAACTGCTTCGACCGGGGATTTCATGATTAGCTTCTGCTGATTAATCAGTTATAATTACAGTTGATTATCTGGACGAGTGATTATCAGGCCAAATGGTCTGTGTGATAATAATACATTATTCCATTTTTACTGTGATGGTTTTCAGCTGTGCAGAAAGAACTGAGCTTTCGGGGCTGAGGACTCTCCAAGTCTACACTGTGCAGGGTGGGGAGAGCTGGGCGGGCCAGGGGGTGCTCCCCCAGTCCAGGGCAGGCTTGAGGCACAGAGACTGAACTGCTCCCTCCCTCCCTCACCCCCCCTAAGAGAAAGGGTGCTCCCTCCAGTCCAGGGCAGGCTTGAGGCACGGAGACTGAACTGCTCCCTCCCTCCCTCATCCCCCTAAGAGAAAGGGTGCTCCCTCCAGTCCAGGGCAGGCTTGAGGCACGGAGACTGAACTGCTCCCTCCCTCCCTCATCCCCCTAAGAGAAAGGGTGCTCCCCCAGTCCAGGGCAGGCTTGAGGCACGGAGACTGAACTGCTCCCTCCCTCCCTCACCCCCCCTAAGAGAAAGGGTGCTCCCCCAGTCCAGGGCAGGCTTGAGGCACAGAGACTGAACTGCTCCCTCCCTCCCTCATCCCCCCTAAGAGAAAGGGTGCTCCCTCCAGTCCAGGGCAGGCTTGAGGCACGGAGACTGAACTGCTCCCTCCCTCCCTCATCCCCCTAAGAGAAAGGGTGCTCCCTCCAGTCCAGGGCAGGCTTGAGGCACGGAGACTGAACTGCTCCCTCCCTCCCTCATCCCCCTAAGAGAAAGGGTGCTCCCTCCAGTCCAGGGCAGGCTTGAGGCACAGAGACTGAACTGCTCCCTCCCTCCCTCACCCCCCCTAAGAGAAAGGGTGCTCCCTCCAGTCCAGGGCAGGCTTGAGGCACGGAGACTGAACTGCTCCCTCCCTCCCTCACCCCCCCTAAGAGAAAGGGTGCTCCCTCCAGTCCAGGGCAGGCTTGAAGCACGGAGACTGAACTGCTCCCTCCCTCCCTCATCCCCCTAAGAGAAAGGGTGCTCCCTCCAGTCCAGGGCAGGCTTGAGGCACGGAGACTGAACTGCTCCCTCCCTCCCTCACCCCCCTAAGAGAAAGGGTGCTCCCTCCAGTCCAGGGCAGGCTTGAGGCACGGAGACTGAACTGCTCCCTCCCTCCCTCATCCCCCTAAGAGAAAGGGTGCTCCCTCCAGTCCAGGGCAGGCTTGAGGCACGGAGACTGAACTGCTCCCTCCCTCCCTCATCCCCCTAAGAGAAAGGGTGCTCCCCCAGTCCAGGGCAGGCTTGAGGCACGGAGACTGAACTGCTCCCTCCCTCCCTCACCCCCCCTAAGAGAAAGGGTGCTCCCTCCAGTCCAAGGCAGGCTTGAAGCACGGAGACTGAACTGCTCCCTCATCTCCCCATTATGAATAAATAAATGCATGAAGCAGTGATGGAAACAAGTTGTTTCACAAGAGGAGAAGAAAACAGCCGAGTGCCGCTGTCCTGAGGCTAGAGTATTGCTTCGTTCTGCTCTTTCATCATGTCCCCTGCATTTTTATCAGGTAAAGCAGTTTTGACAAATACTGTGAAATAAATAAAGAAATCATTGACTGTAAAGATGAATTGAAGAGTGAGTCGCTGCCCAGCTTTAATATAATTCCCAGCCATGGATCATTGTTAGGAGCATTGCTGTGGCACTCAGGCACGACACACATAGCCAAGTGTCAAGCAATCAATCCACAGTCACAGACAGAGCATGCCAAAACTTTCATCTCTCTACTCTTTGCACTGCTCTCCTGTCTCTACCTCCCTTCATCTCTCCACCTCTCCTCTGTCTACCTCCCTTCATCTCTCCACCTCTCCTCTCTCTCCCTCCCTTCATCTCTCTACCTCTCCTCTTTTCTTCAGTCCGTCATGTTGTATCAGTATATTATTATTATTATTATTATTATTATTATTATTATTATTATTATTATTATTATTATTACTTCTACTACTATGATGCATGGTTTCTTGTGTAGTCCTGGGAGCAGCGCAGGTCTCTTTTGTTCCTGAGTTATTGCAGAGAGAATGAATTGATTCCCTGGCGCCCCTGAGTAACACAGAGATTCCTGCGATCCTGTTTGTACCTGTCTCTGAAACAGCGACCCTCGGGAAACAGGGAGGGAAGCTGCTCTTAAACACATTCCCCTCTCCCACCGGCCGCGCATCCGTCTCCCTCACACCGACACATAAATACTGTGATTACAAAGCCATTCCACAGCGCTGTGGGGAAACAACATACCTGGCAAAAACACGAGAAAAACAATTCACCTTTCTCAACATGTACTGCGCCGTGCTACACCTTGTAAAAGCACTGCAAAACGCGAGCTGCACTGGATGCAGTGACCAGCAGGTGGGGCTGGTGTATATATGTACAGAACGGTACATATATACACAAAAAGCTGGATGCGAAAACAAATCCTGGCCTCTAAGGGGTGCCGCGCAGTGGCGGAATGTTTTAACTGCAGCGGTCTTCCTTTTTCTCTGTATAGCACACAGTGCCATCGGCTGGTTCACAGCTGTAACTGCAGCCAGGACTGCTGCTGCGCCTCTATCCACTCGTCCCGAACCCCATGGATCGAGTTCTGTGTATCTTTAAGAAGCTAGACCTTCCCCGCCTGCTCACACCCAACCGTTCCAGCATTGCTAACTTATCGCATCTTTCCACTACAAACCTCCTTGCATGTTAAAACAATCACTGCACTTGTCAGACTTGAAGCAATTACGCATGTTACACATTTCACACACATTCTAGCCTTGAGTATCTCATTTATTATTTATTTTTGAATTTAGCTGCTTGTCAGTTTTTGCGCTCGTATGAAAGGCAGGGGAACGAGAGCCCAGGCTTCAGGCCAGGCGCGATGCTACACTGTTCTATAAAAGCTTCTATATGGAGCAGCTCCAAGAAGGCTTGCTGTATCTCAACGATCCTGACTCCAAGGGCTACCTGCTGTTCAATGAGAAGCAGCAATCCACCTGAAACGAGGCAATGCAGTACTCAGAGAATGAACAGTGCTCTGCTGTACTGGGGAGCGAAGGGCAGCAAATTCAATACAGTACAGTAAAAAGAGGGCTTACAGGGTGTCAGTGCTGGACTGGGGAGCTGAGAGCCAGCTAATTCAATACAGTCTAGTGTAGAGAACTCAGTGCTGTACTGGAGATCTGAGAGCCAGCTAATTCAATACAGTCTAGTGTAGAGATCTCAGTGCTGTACTGGGGATCTGAGAGCCAGCTAATTCAATACAGTCTAGTGTAGAGAACTCAGTGCTGTACTGGAGATCTGAGAGCCAGCTAATTCAATACAGTCTAGTGTAGAGAACTCAGTGCTGTACTGGGGATCTGAGAGCCAGCTAATTCAATACAGTCTAGTGTAGAGAACTCAGTGCTGTGGATCTGAGAGCCAGCTAATTCAATACAGTCTAGTATAGAGAACTCAGTGCTGTACTGGAGATCTGAGAGCGAGCTAATTCAATACAGTCTAGTATAGAGAACTCAGTGCTGTACTGTGGATCTGAGAGCCAGCTCATTCAAATCCAATGGCTCCACATCCATATGTTGTGTAAAGCTGTCTGAACGCAGCACAGTCGCTTGCAGGACCCAGAGGGTGTAGAGTTTATCCCAAACAAACAAACAAACACACAAACAACAGCTTAAGCAAGCAGCTTAACTGCAGTAAATCCACTCCAGTGTGAGCCTGATGTACATAATGAACCCATGGGATCCCTCATGCTGAAGGGAATGCCCTCAGAGCTGCAGGAACACGTCACAATCCTACAGGGCTGCTGTGTCACCTCCCTGAGCCATGACGCGATTTAATCAAACAGGCGTCCCTCCACACTCTACCAACGAGTATGACGTAGCCGGGGTTATTGGAAATGCGCTTCAGATGAGATACGGTATGTTTTAACAGCCACGCTTCTACTGGACTCTCCAGGGTTTAAAGACTGCACTTCTAGGACTGGTAACCCTGCACAGAGACTTACAGCAGCCTCCCCCCAATGCGCACAAACTCCATTGAATTAGCACGGCTTTCTTTCAACCTGTTCGCTCATTAAAAAGGATAAGAAAAGAAAAACGCTGAGCAAATTATACATTTGTAATAGCTGTGTTTTGATTTCTTAATCTGTAAACAAACTGAATCGAAAGAGCCTTCCCCTCCGGGAAAGAGGAGCTGAACGGAGTGCGTGGACTGCAGAGACGCTGCCAGGATGTGTTTTTTATATAAAATAATAATAATAATAATTATAAACGCAAACGTCATGACATGACGCGCCCGCTGTGGAGCCGGTAAGAGAACGCTGCTGCAATTCAATGGGTTTCAAACCCTTGCAAATGTATGTGTGAGCGGAGAAGCGGGGGGGGGGGGGGGGGGGGGGGTGAACTAGCTGGAAGCGTTTTTATAAAAGCGACATCAGAGAGTTCTGACGCCAGCCTGCATTAAAGGAGGCTTTATCAGCTGCAGGGTCCTCTACTCCTCTATATGCTGTGCACAGAGAAACCTGCTCGGAACCGCATTCTGTTACACACAGGGCTCTCCACGCATGCGCCTGCAGGACACCTTCAGCATGAGGCAACGCTGCAAGTACGCGCGCTCCTGACGTCATCGTGTATATACAGCCGGGTCCGCCACGCAGAGGCGCGGTCATTCTTAAATTCCAAAGCTGTCTATTTCAATAGGTGTTTATTCTGCTTAATTGAACCTGCATGTGGATCACTAGGATTTCTCTAAGCCCAGGCATGCTAATACAGTAGGTAAAAATCTTCACTGAACCTTCATAATAATGAGCGCTAGTCTACACACTCCTCTCTCAGCTCTGTCATTACCAGCACCTTCATAATAATGAGCGCTAGTCTACACACTCCTCTCTCAGCTCTGTCATTACCAGCACCTTCATAATAATGAGCGCTAGTCTACACACTCCTCTCTCAGCTCTGTCATTACCAGCACCTTCATAATAATGAGCGCTAGTCTACACACTCCTCTCTCAGCTCTGTCATTACCAGCACCTTCATAATAATGAGCGCTAGTCTACACACTCCTCTCTCAGCTCTGTCATTACCAGCACCTTCATAATAATGAGCGCTAGTCCACACACTCCTCTCTCAGCTCTGTCATTACCAGCACCTTCATAATAATGAGCGCTAGTCTACACACTCCTCTCTCAGCTCTGTCATTACCAGCACCTTCATAATAATGAGCGCTAGTCCACACACTCCTCTCTCAGCTCTGTCATTACCAGCACCTTCATAATAATGAGCGCTAGTCTACACACTCCTCTCTCAGCTCTGTCATTACCAGCACCTTCATAATAATGAGCGCTAGTCTACACACTCCTCTCTCAGCTCTGTCATTACCAGCACCTTCATAATAATGAGCGCTAGTCTACACACTCCTCTCTCAGCTCTGTCATTACCAGCACCTTCATAATAATGAGCGCTAGTCCACACTCCTCTCTCAGCTCTGTCATTACCAGCACCTTCATAATAATGAGCGCTAGTCTACACACTCCTCTCTCAGCTCTGTCATTACCAGCACCTTCATAATAATGAGCGCTAGTCTACACACTCCTCTCTCAGCTCTGTCATTACCAGCACCTTCATAATAATGAGCGCTAGTCTACACACTCCTCTCTCAGCTCTGTCATTACCAGCACCTTCATAATAATGAGCGCTAGTCTACACACTCCTCTCTCAGCTCTGTCATTACCAGCACCTTCATAATAATGAGTGCTAGTCCACACTCCTCTCAGCTCTGTTATTACCAGCACCTTCATAATAATGAGCGCTAGTCTATACACTCCTCTCTCAGCTCTGTCATTACCAGCACCTTCATAATAATGAGCGCTAGTCTACACACTCCTCTCTCAGCTCTGTCATTACCAGCACCTTCATAATAATGAGCGCTAGTCTACACACTCCTCTCTCAGCTGTCATTACCAGCACCTTCATAATAATGAGCGCTAGTCTACACACTCCTCTCTCAGCTCTGTCATTACCAGCACCTTCATAATAATGAGCGCTAGTCTACACACTCCTCTCTCAGCTCTGTCATTACCAGCACCTTCATAATAATGAGCGCTAGTCTACACACTCCTCTCTCAGCTCTGTCATTACCAGCACCTTCATAATAATGAGCGCTAGTCTACACACTCCTCTCTCAGCTCTGTCATTACCAGCACCTTCATAATAATGAGCGCTAGTCTACACACTCCTCTCTCAGCTCTGTCATTACCAGCACCTTCATAATAATGAGCGCTAGTCTACACACTCCTCTCTCAGCTCTGTCATTACCAGCACCTTCATAATAATGAGCGCTAGTCTACACACTCCTCTCTCAGCTCTGTCATTACCAGCACCTTCATAATAATGAGCGCTAGTCTACACACTCCCTCTCTCAGCTCTGTCATTACCAGCACCTTCATAATAATGAGCGCTAGTCTACACACTCCTCTCTCAGCTCTGTCATTACCAGCACCTTCATAATAATGAGCGCTAGTCTACACACTCCTCTCTCAGCTCTGTCATTACCAGCACCTTCATAATAATGAGCGCTAGTCTACACACTCCTCTCTCAGCTCTGTCATTACCAGCACCTTCATAATAATGAGCGCTAGTCTACACACTCCTCTCTCAGCTCTGTCATTACCAGCACCTTAATAATAATGAGCGCTAGTCTACACACTCCTCTCTCAGCTCTGCAGCGCTGTCATTACATAAATACAAACTTCTCTGGGCGCTTCTGACACCATGTACCTGTCGGGGGACTGGAAAGCAGCGACATGATGTATATGCTGTCTAAATAAAACCCTCCCACAACGAGTTCCGTTTAATTTGCCGGGATTTCCTCAGTGGCTGCGCACAGTATATCACGACCTCTGCTTATATATTTTATAGTGCCCTTTATTAAATATGAATGGGAAGGTAATTTCCTGAGCAGAGAAAGACGTTGCCGCTGTTTTAATTACAGCTCCTCAGAATACCTGAATGTGTTAACGCCGGTGCGCAGGCGCGCTGTGTTCCACGGCGGGTACCTGGCGATATGCGGTATAATGTCAGCGCGATATACAGCAGACATAGTTAAAGTTTGAACAAAGGTTTATAATTATACATCACAGAAAAACATCTGTGGCCGGATTGAAAATGTAGCATTGCTCTCAACCACGGAGGAAAACGGATTGGATAGCCGAGGGTGCGCTGCATCCTGAGCCGTGAATCATTCATCTCCGCGGGACGGGTACAAAACAGCTGGACTACGAGACACTTTGAAACAACATTAGAAGGGCTGCCCTGGAAAAATAAAGAGTTCAGGCAGGCTTAGCTTTTTAAATAATATTATGACCCCCCCCCCCCCCACCCCCCCCTCCACCCCTCCACCCCTCCACCCCTAAAATATAAACACCACCAAAACGAGTCCAAAGCTACTTAGATTTACAGCAATTATTAAAGTTTTAGTTCTGGCGCAACAAACAATAAAAAAAACGACATTAATGTGTTTCAGGATGATTTCCATCGACCCTTCTCTAATTATCATTATTTAGTTCAGCTTTAAATAAAGTTTAATAACTTTAGCAGTATTGAACGCTGTGTCAGCAGCACCCTGCGCGTGTAAAGTTTCTCTCTCTCCACACGAGTCGCGTGCTTGCTAGATTTTGCTGCAAGACAAAACTCGCTAAAAAAAGAAATCAAAAATTGATGCGGAGGGACTGCGCTCCGGCGCGGGGTATCTGTTACTTCTCAATCAGTGAAGGGGGCTTGTGTAAGCATTAGCACAGCTTGAACGTGGAAAGACAATTCATCCCTGCTCTGAACCATTGATATCCCCTGACGGCAGTGTAGCGATGATGATCCTGCGCTACATGCTTTACAATGGGAATGCTCCTAGTCTGCAAACACAACCCTCCGCGCTCATGCCTTCACCGGCGTTATTAATTCCAATGGTAAAGCATAGGGAAGCATTGTAAAGCACAGAGAGGTCTGGTAAAGCATAGGGAAGCATTGTAAAGCACAGAGAGGTCTGGTAAAGCATAGGGAAGCATTGTAAAGCACAGAGGTCTGGTAATGCATAGGGAAGCATTGTAAAGCACAGAGAGGTCTGGTAAAGCATAGGGAAGCATTGTAAAGCACAGAGAGGTCTGGTAAAGCATAGGGAAGCATTGTAAAGCACAGAGAGGTCTGGTAAAGCATAGAGAAGCATTGTAAAGCCACAGGGAGGTCTGGTAAAGCACAGGGAAGCATTGTAAAGCACAGAGAGGTCTGGTAATGCATAGAGAAGCATTGTAAAGCACAGGGAGGTCTGGTAAAGCACAGGGAAGCATTGTAAAGCACAGAGAGGTCTGGTAAAGCATAGGGAAGCATTGTAAAGCACAGAGAGGTCTGGTAAAGCAGAGGGAAGCATTGTAAAGCACAGAGAGGTCTGGTAAAGCATAGGGAAGCATTGTAAAGCACAGAGAGGTCTGGTAAAGCATAGGGAAGCATTGTAAAGCACAGAGAGGTCTGGTAAAGCATAGGGAAGCATTGTAAAGCACAGAGAGGTCTGGTAAAGCATAGGGAAGCATTGTAAAGCACAGAGAGGTCTGGTAAAGCATAGGGAAGCATTGTAAAGCACAGAGAGGTCTGGTAAAGCATATTCAGAAACATGGCAGGCCATTCTACACTGTGGTAAATGCATAGTATAACTGTGGGAAAGCATGAGGGGGACATGCTGAATTGCCGTGTTGATCTTTTATAAGGGCTAATCTGCATTGCCGATCCTTCAAAGTAAAGTAAAATAAGCGTCAAAAATCAAATGAAACCATAGCCTTATACAAATAGCTCACCAGCAGTGGTCTGCTGTGCGGTATGCTGTTCTGATCAGTGCTTTAGTGTTTATTCCGTGTGTCACATGACAGCGCGCGGCTGTGCAGATCAGCCTTCCTCTGGAGAGGCTGGCCGGCAGCGCTGTGCTCTGTCATTGCGAGACAGATTCCAGGACAGGGGAGGACAGGAGGACGCATTCATACGACTCTGTCATTGCGAGACAGATTCCAGGACAGGGGAGGACAGGAGGACGCATTCATACGACTCTGTCATTGCGAGACAGATTCCAGGACAGGGGAGGACAGGAGGACGCATTCATACGACTGGCAGGCGAGAGGGGATTCCTCACAGGAGAGGCCAGCGCAATGGAGCCGCGGCACGACGGGCAGTCAGGGAGCATGTGTTGAACACACAGCTCCCTGCCACGTCTCATTTGAACAGCAGGGTGGCACTCTCCTCTCATTTCCAATTGAAATGGCCCTGCATGAATATTCCACAGAGGAGTTTTAATATTCACTGCATCCATTACTGTCGACCTGCCCACCCCTCCCGGGCCTCTGACTTGTCACGCGCTGGTATCCCTTAGAAAAGTTTAGCACAGGGTTTCTGCTGCAGATGAGAGGAGCAGCAGGACAGCCAAGCGTCTGATTGCTGAGGGCAGTCTCTGTGCATCCAGCCACCACACTGCGCCTCCTTAATTAAACAGCAGGTACTTATACCAGCTGCTACTGTGCAGAGTGTGTGTGTGTGTGTGTGTGAGTGTCTGTATAGTTTGTGTGCGTGTCATTGTGTGTGTGTGTCTGTCTGTGTGTGCATGTCAGTGTGTGTGTGAGAGAGAGTGTGTGTGTGTGTCAGTGCGCATGTGTGTGAGAGGGTGTCAGTGTGTGCGTCAGTGCGCATGTGTGCGTGTGTGTGTCTGTGTGTGCATGTCAGTGTGTGTGTGAGAGAGAGGGTGTCAGTGAGTGAGTGAGTGTGTGTGTGTGTGTCAGTGCGCATGTGTGTGAGAGGGTGTCAGTGTGTGCGTGTCAGTGTGTGTGTGTGCAGTGTGTCAGTGTGTGTGTCAGTGCGCATGTGTGCGTGTGTGTGTCTGTGTGTGCATGTCAGTGTGTGTGAGAGAGAGGGTGTCAGTGAGTGAGTGAGTGTGTGTGTGTGTGTGTGAGAGAGAGGGTGTCAGTGTGTGTGTGTGTCAGTGTGCATGTGTGTGAGAGGGTGTCAGTGTGTGCGTGTCAGTGTGTGTGTGTGCAGTGTGTGAGAGAGAGAGTGTGTCAGTGTGTGTGTGCGTCAGGGCGTATCTGCCAGCAGTCTGGCACGCCCCCTGATCCTTTATAGAAGTGGATCCAGAGCTTCAACAGATTTGACAATGGCTCTGTTTAGATCCGCCGATGATTAACACAGCCCCCCCCCTCCCCCGGCCCCTTCACCACCATGTCCTGCAGTGACTCTGATCAGACACCAGAGGGCAGTGAGGAATGCCCCACCAAACTCCCCACACAACCCGGGTCTGAGAGTCTCTCCTGGTCTAAACTAGCGCTGGCTTCCAATCCGCCTCTGCTGCTGTCAGGGGAAACAACAGAGAGGGAAGCGCACAGGGAGCCCTCTCAACCTTGGGCGCCGCGTTTAAATGTCATTATTTTTAGCTGACACAACATGCTGGAGCCTCTCCTGGCACCGGCGCATGTAAATCACTTTCTCAAAAGGAAATTACTTCCCAGGGCTGAATGCTATTAATCTAAATTCTCTGTTTGGTAAAATTGTTGCACACAATAAATACGGAAGAGGTTTGTGATGCTTATCTAGTGTGACATCCCTTTCTAGCCAAGTATTCCTTTCTCGTATTATCCTTCTTCAAGTCTTCACAGGGTTCTTCAAAGAGACAGCTCATGTTTAAAAAGGAAGCAGGGAGATGTAAACGAGGTTGTGTTCAGAGGGCTTGTGTTAATATGCCTGTCTGTCTGTCTGTGTGTGTGTGGGGGGGGGGGGGGGGGGGGGGGGCTGTCTGTGTGTGTGTGCCTGTCTGTCTGTGTGTGTGTGCCTGTCTGTCTGTGTGTGTGCGCCTGTCTGTCTGTGTGTGTGCCTGTCTGTCTGTCTGTCTGTCTGTCTGTGTGTGTGTGCCTGTCTGTCTGCCTGCCTGTGTGTGTGTGTGTCTGCCTGTGTGTGTGTGTGTGTCTGCCTGTGTGTGTGTGTGTGTCTGCCTGTCTGTGTGTGTGTGTGTGTGTGTCTGTCTGTCTGTCTGTCTGTCTGTGTGTGGGCCTGTCTGTCTGTCTATCTGTCTGTCTGTGTGTGTGTGTGTGTGTGCCTGTCTGTCTGCCTGTGTGTGTGCGTGTGCCTGTCTGTCTGTCTGTCTGTGGGTTCCTGTCTGTCTGTCTGTCTGCCTGTCTGTCTGTCTGTCTGTCTGTAGAGACCGGCAGTGACATGCTTTGACACCAGAGACACTGCTAGCAGGTGTAACAGATTCCCTGAGCGGAAGGCATGGAAACTGAGAACCGTCTTCAACCTGCTGCAGCGCCAGATCTCATGAAAATACAACATCAACAACTCGACCTGCCTCCTGCACCGCGGCACAGTGCAAGACACCTCAATGCAATAAAAAAACACACATAAATAACTGAAGAAATCCCTCAGAAAACGTGCAGCTTGTGCCTGTGCAGTGTAATTGCACACCAGGGGCACACAGCGAGGCTCCGGGCTGCAGGTTCGAGGTCCTGAGCCTGGAGATTACATCAGGGATTCCAAACTAGAAGGCATCATTAGAAACAATGTGTTTGTTTGTGTGCTTGTTTTTCATGAGAGTAAGCAGTTTCAAATGAACTTGAGCAGCAGCTGCTGGGCTCAGGTGAAAGAGCCTCAACACAGACCTGGAAATACATACAGAAAATGACAAGCAGTGTGTCAGGGGCAGCTCGGGATGATCACAAACACCAGGGCAAGGCAAGGGGCCGGGAAACGAAGAGAGACGATGAAATATGAAGCTACGCTTACACTTTCAGTTCAAGGGCAACCATGCCATGAGAAAACTCTGAACCCTTTACTGCCCTGGGCACGTTCCCATACGTATTTAATACCTAGTATCTCAATGTCAAATCTACTAGGAGGCTGTGCGGTCCAGTGGTTAAAGTCCAGGGCTTGTAACCAGAACGATAAAATTCAAAAGAACAGACCGCGCCGCTGAATACAGGACCTGTTCACAGAGAGTACGAGAGAAGGAATCCTTCTGACAAGCGACACAGACCGTGCGAAATGTTCACAGCACAGTGCAATAATCACTGAAGTGTGCCGATACAGGATACAGGATCACATTTCCACCTGGGCCCGCTATGACATCACACGCATCACGTCAAAGAATCAATATGAAAAAGTGTGTGTTTTGTATCCTGTAAAGCATAAATAACCAATACAGAGAAATGTGTTTCGCTGGTCTATCCCAAATAATATCTATTCACAAGTAATGCAGAACGACTGGACGGGACACCTGGGCTTGGTTTTACTAAGTGCTATAACAAGGTAACCTGCAGTGCAGCCAGGACTGATTCAGTGCTGTACCAGTCTTGCCCATCACCGCAGCTCAATCCCAGCAGGCTTTCTTTTAGGACCACATGCAATACATTAAAAAACGCTACAGGGACCTCTAGTGGTGGGGAGGGCCAAAAAAGCTACGGGGACCTCTAGTGGTGAGGAGGGCCAAAAATGCTACGGGGACCTCTAGTGGTGGGGAGGTCCAAAAGTTTCTCCCTTGGTTGCCGTTACCGAGAGGAACAGGAAGCTTCTGAAAACCTCCCAGGGTGGGAGTCCGCCTGAGCCTCACAGGGCATTTCATCTGCTAAAACATCACCCTGCATACCAGCCCTGCTTCTTTACCAGATCAATGCGTCCCGTCGCAGCGCTGTTCCATGGCACTAAATTACTACTGGAGCTCTTGAAACAAAGCAAAAAACAGCTTCTATTCTGTGTTAGCAGAAGCGATGGCCAAGTGACTAAACGGCCAAGGGACTCCACACAGCTGAAGAACGCTGCACTGAGACACCGGACTGCACAGGAGCTGAGCTCACAGTGAGGGAGTGTTATGGAGGGGTCCGGGGGGGGGGGTACACAATCACAGCATTGTAAATCTGCCGGCGTGGAAGGCCCCCTCTTTCTCATTTGCTCGCTAGCGATGTGTGAAAATGTTAATGAAGGGAGCCATCATCTATGGGATTTTCTGTGTTAAGATTCCCTCCACGTCCCCAGCTTTCTGCTTACACACAGCGCACTGTGCATCAATCCTTCCAGCCTCGTACTAATAATAGATCTAATTGCTTCACTCAGTCTGGCTGCCTTCGTCCCATGCATCTTGAAGAGAAACAGTGCATGGTTACAATGGAATGTGTTTGTGCACTTCATATGCAAGTATACAAATGTATGAGGAGAGGGTCAATTTCCACATCACATGGTAACTATGGATCAGAACGTTGTGATTATGTGCAAGGACACCTGTATTTACTGAATACTTAATATAAACTTCATGCTTTTGTAAAGGTGTGGTCTGTCTCTAGTTCCCATGGCCCTATACTGAGGAATGAAAATACAATGTCCTGTTACACCATACAGCTCCTCTGATACACATTACAACAAAACTTAATGGAAAAAAATAACCTTGGCTGAATAATAAAGAAAAAATACACACTAAACACAACGAAATAACAATACCGCGTGAAGTCTCTTTGAAAGCAAGGTTTATTGAAATTCCTACTTCCAGCAACCTTGTGATGGAATGAAAGCTTTCCTGGCAGATTATCTGGGGGAGAGGAAAAATGAGGCTACTGACTGAATAATCTTCATCTTCCATTAACTATACAGCCCTGACACAAGCTTCCCCACAGTAAAAGCACCGCACAGTGTAATACAGCACAGTGAAAGCATGGTGAAGCATACAGGGAAGGGGGTGAGCTGTGCATCACAACTGCTGCTGCAGAGTCACTTCCAGTAGGACCTCGTTTGTTTTACGTCTCATCCGAAGGACGGAGCACAAGGAGGTGAAGCGACTGTCTCAGGGTCGCACAGCTGAGCTGGGATTGAACTGGGATCCTCCTGGTAACAACACCCCTTTCTCTAACCACTGAGCCACCAAGCCTGCTTTATGATTGACAGCCCCTGCCAGACCGCCTTATCGTCTGCACGCGTGCGTTCCTTTGTGCTTAAAGAAGCAGGTTTGACTCAGAGTGCGCGATGTAGAGTCGTTATTTTTACACTTACAAAGCGCTACACCGTTTTAGTTTCTTTGTCTAAACGTATTTTCCTTGGTCTGCTTTCTTATTGTCATATTTGTTTTCTCTGAAGTACAACACAATGCAGACGGCGCACAGATGCAGAGTTTTGCATTTCCTCTGGTGCAGATAAAATGGAACAGAAAAAAAACAATAAAAGCCAGCATCTATTATGTTAGCTCTCGTCTTGACAAGCACTCCACATTTATTTATTGCGAGTTTATTTGTTTTGCATTCTCCGGGGGGGGGGGGGGGGGGGGGGATGTGAGACACTTGCCTAGAATTCAGCGTCTTATTTAATTTTTAATTTTGTATTTTTATATATTAATGCACAGGGGGTGGTGTGGATAGAATAACTAAATACAAATCAATCTTTTGACAGAACACTACAGGGTTTTTGGGGTTTTTTTTTTACAAACGCTGGACAAAATCCTGAATCAAAAGCAACTATGCAGAAGACACTTTCGTTGGGAAAGAAGTGCTGAACAACAGCGTCTGCATCTGCCATCCCTGCTCTAATATACACACGCTGCGTCTCGCTGTTGCAGTTTCAGTCACGATGGGCAAGAAAGTCTTTTTGTAAATTAGCCCTATTTTGGAAAGTAGCCTAATTTCTGGAATCGTGACAGCCCCTTCATTCCCTCCAGAGCGTCTCTGAACCCGGGCAGCTGAAACACTTAGCAGTTCTTTAGCCCAGCATCTGGCCTGGCTGACGGGAAGATTAATACTGCCCTCCTTCTCTGGAGGTGCTAAGAGGGTCTCCTGGCCCTGCTCACCTCTTCCTGGTTGCAACACAGTGACAGCGTGGGACTGGGCTGCTGTCAGAGCTGCCGACTGGCTGTGAGAGAGAGGAGAGCTGCTCTAACCAGAGGCACCCTGCTCCCTCCCAGTCTGCAGTCGTTGAGAGGGTAGCCCCGGACTGGAGAGGGGCGAGGAGGTCACAGAGTTCACAAGACTGCCATGCTGGACAGACAGAGCCTCCGCCTTCTAGCTTGCTTTCTTAAACTGTCATTTTTCTTTCTCTCTTTTTCTACCTCCCTTTCGTATGTTTTTTTTTTCTCTTCCTGTGCTTTCTTTCCATATTTCGGTCTGTAATTCCCGGACGAGCGAGCCTCAGTTTGTTCCCATCTCTGCTCCCCTGCATTGTTCTCGGGACAGCTGTTCCCAAATTGGATTAGCGCATTAGCATGTTGACTGCGTGGGCACTCGCTCGCCCCTCCACACAGTTTGGCGGCTGCTGATATGGCACGATAATCAAATTATGTGTAAAAAAATAAATAATAGAATAAAGAATGCTGAGATTTGGAAGCTTCGTGCGAACAAAGTCTTACTACACCGAAACGTCTGTGAGTGAAATACTCCACGGAGCGTTTCTACAGATACGAGACTGCAGCACGCCACAGGGGACAGTGTGGAGAGACACAGAGAGAGAGAGGGAGAGAGAGAGAGGCTGGGGGATTGTAGGTATGAGGCACTGTCAAAAATGCTACTGCTGTTTGATTTATATTTACACACACACACACACACACACACACACACACACACACACACACACACACACACACACACACAGCGTTTTTCATGCAGGTAACGTAACCGTGTTTAAAATGCTTTGTGAAATTCTGAAGAGTTGTTGATGAAAACGAAAGCCCTTTCTTGTATAATCTCTCCTTGATCCTCTGTTTCTCTCTCTCTCTCTGTATCTTTCTTCCTCTTTTTTATGTTCCAGCATAAATAGACTGGGTCTGTCTGCCAAAAGAATGTGAGACGGTGGGTACAGAAAAAAAAAAAGAGTTCCTCTCAAATAAAGTTTGGTTTACAGAGAGAGAGAGAGAGAGAGACAGAGAGAGAGAGAGAGAGAGAGAGAGGGAAGGGGGAGAGAGAGAGGGGAGAGAGGGAGGCATTGTCATCTTGCACAGTGATAGACTAGAGGACAATTAGAGGACACAGGCAAACAGCACAAGAAAAATATCAAATAAGTCCCTGGACGACACAGATTGAAACTACAGGTCTTTCTTCATGTCTCTCTCTGTGTGAACAGAGGCAGGGGGACTCTCTCTGTGTGAACAGAGGCAGGGGGACTCTCTCTGTATGAACAGAGGCAGGGGAACTCTCTCTGTATGAACAGAGGCAGGGGAACTCTCTCTGTGTGAACAGAGGAAGAGGAACTCTCTCTATATGAACAGAGGCAGAGGAACTCTCTCTGTGTGAACAGAGGCAGAGGAACTCTCTCTGTGTGAACAGAGGCAGGGGAACTCTCTCTGTGTGAACAGAGGCAGGGGAACTCTCTCTGTGTGAACAGAGACAGGGGAACTCTCTCTGTGTGAACAGAGGCAGGGGAACTCTCTCTGTATGAACAGAGGCAGAGGAACTCTCTCTGTGTGAACAGAGGCAGAGGAACTCTCTCTGTGTGAACAGAGGCAGGGGGACTCTCTCTGTATGAACAGAGGCAGAGGAACTCTCTCTGTGTGAACAGAGGCAGGGGAACTCTCTCTGTGTGAACAGAGGCAGAGGAACTCTCTCTCTCTGTATGAACAGAGGCGGGGGGGGGGGGGTTGATCTGCGGAGCCTCATTTGGATGCTGGGCTGTGGGGGGGTTGCTTTGCGGAGCCTCATTTGGATGCTGTGCTGTGGGGGGGTTGATCTGCGGAGCCTCATTTGGATGCTGTGCTGTGGGGGGGTTGCTCTGCGGAGCCTCATTTGGATGCTGTGCTGTGGGGGGGTTGCTCTGCGGAGCCTCATTTGGATGCTGGGCTGTGGGGGGGTTGATCTGCGGAGCCTCATTTGGATGCTGTGCTGTGGGGGGGTTGATCTGCGGAGCCTCATTTGGATGCTGGGCTGTGGGGGGGTTGATCTGCGGAGCCTCGTTTGGATGCTGTGCTGTGGGGGGGTTGATCTGCGGAGCCTCGTTTGGATGCTGTGCTGTGGGGGGGTTGATCTGCGGAGCCTCATTTGGATGCTGTGCTGTGGGGGGGTTGATCTGCGGAGCCTCATTTGGATGCTGTGCTGTGGGGGGGTTGATCTGCGGAGCCTCATTTGGATGCTGTGCTGTGGGGGGGTTGATCTGCGGAGCCTCATTTGGATGCTGTGCTGTGGTGGGGTTGATCTGCGGAGCCTCATTTGGATGCTGTGCTGTGGGGGGGTTGATCTGCGGAGCCTCATTTGGATGCTGGGCTGTGGGGGGGGTTGCTCTGCGGAGCCTCATTTGGATGCTGTGCTGTGGGGGGGTTGATCTGCGGAGCCTCATTTGGATGCTGGGCTGTGGGGGGGTTGCTCTGCGGAGCCTCATTTGGATGCTGTGCTGTGGGGGGGTTGATCTGCGGAGCCTCGTTTGGATGCTGTGCTGTGGGGGGGTTGATCTGCGGAGCCTCATTTGGATGCTGGGCTGTGGGGGGGTTGATCTGCGGAGCCTCATTTGGATGCTGTGCTGTGGGGGGGTTGCTCTGCGGAGCCTCATTTGGATGCTGTGCTGGGGGGGGGTTGCTCTGCGGAGCCTCGTTTGGATGCTGTGCTGTGGGGGGGTTGCTCTGCGGAGCCTCGTTTGGATGCTGTGCTGTGGGGGGGTTGATCTGCGGAGCCTCATTTGGATGCTGTGCTGTGGGGGGGTTGATCTGCGGAGCCTCATTTGGATGCTGTGCTGGGGGGGGGTTGATCTGCGGAGCCTCGTTTGGATGCTGTGCTGTGGGGGGGTTGATCTGCGGAGCCTCGTTTGGATGCTGTGCTGTGGGGGGGTTGATCTGCGGAGCCTCATTTGGATGCTGGGCTGTGGTGCAGGGCTGCCCTCCCAGGGCGCAGGATTGTGGCCGGTGCCTCATCAAGGACACTCATAATTAGATATATAAATGAAGTGACATTTGCTCGCTCGCTTGCTCACTTACTTGCCTGCCTGCCCGGGCCACGCTGCTCCCAAGGGTGAAGTTCTGAACTGTGACAAAGACTCCATCACGCAGCTTTCACAGCACACTCGCTGCGGGAGATCGCAGCTCTTTAGTTTTGAAACGATCCACTAACTTCTTACTCCTATTACCCCTCAATATCTCTACTGTAGATTCAATAACTGGGAATTATTGGATAAGCCCTTATAAAGGTATAACACAGTATTGTTGCTTTTGCAGTGTTCCCATGCTTTTCCCACTGCTATACTGCCCATTTTTTATTAATGTTTATTAATATGCTTTACCAGACCTCTCTGTGCTTTACAATGCTTCCCTATGCTTTACCACACCTCTCTGGGCTTTACAATGCTTCCCTATGCTTTACCAGACCTCTCTGTGCTTTACAATGCTTCCCTATGCTTTACCAGACCTCTCTGTGCTTTACAATGCTTCCCTGTGCTTTACCAGACCTCTCTGTGCTTTACAATGCTTTCCTATGCTTTACCAGACCTCTCTGTGCTTTACAATGCTTCCCTATGCTTTACCAGACCTCTCTGTGCTTTACAATGCTTGCCTATGCTTTACCAGACCTCTCTATGCTTTACAATGCTTCCCTATGCTCCCCCATCCCTCTCTGTGCTTTACAATGCTTCCCTATGCTTCCCCATCCCTCTCTGTGCTTTACAATGCTTGCCTATGCTTTCGCTGTGTTTTATTACACCTTGTTGTGCTTTTGCTGTGGTCCACTTGTATAAGGGAGGGCCCATCACCGCCTCACTGATTTCAGTATTGGTCTGTTTTTCATGTGTAAGTCAGATAGGGAATTAAAGAGCAGGCCATGTGCTCTGCAGTGTGAAAAAGCTACTGTGAAGACCAATTACTGCCACGCGAAACAAAGAGCTATTGATTAGCACCGTTCTAGTCAGAGTTCAGAATCACAAAGTTTCAGCCTCTTTCGTGATCCTGTACTTCGTTAACCTCCTCGGTCCTTTCGCTCAGCACACCGAACATTCTTCATTTGAAATGGCGGCGCCACTGTGAGCCAGAGAGCCCTCGGGCACGGCCGTTCAGAAGAGCGACCGATCAAGACTGCGGGGCTCCAAACATCCGCTCTGAATGTTTTCTATTCTCAAGTAATTACAATTGAATGCCGTGCTCAGGAAGCAGCAGCAGCAGCAGCAGCCCTGGCAGTTTGTATCCGACCCCCTCCCTCGCCCCCCAAACACACCTGGCTTTCCTTTGCTTCTTACGAGATAAAACAGTGGCGACCCTCCTCCTAACATCTCCTGTGAAAGGCATTTCCAATCCCACACGTCTAGCGCGCTGTCTGCTCTGTAGCGCTAATTAGCTGCTCCCCCCAAGAAGTCCTGCTGCCACTCGCTATTCACACAGAAAAACACAACAAGCCAAGACAAAACAAGAGCAAATCAACACAACAGAAGAAAACTGTGATTCTGTTCTGTGTTTTTTAAATTCAAAGAAGACTAAACGCAGTACAGCAGATGTAGACCAAACAGAAAGAAAAAAAAGGTTTTGTTTGTCCTCTGTCTATTGCCAGGGTGTATGCCTGCAATAGGGGCAAATGTGGATTTCTCTTCAGTACAGTCAGCTATCAGCTATGTGTGAGTGTGTGTGTGTGTCTGGTCTGTGTGTGTGTGTGTGGGGGGGGGGGGGGGGGGACGACGACATGAAAGCTTTCTGCCACACACAGCACTCATAACCAAGTTAAAAGGTGTTAGAAAAAAATATTTAAAAATAAAAGAAGGGTGGTATTAGGATTGCCCTTGGGAACTGCAGCTCTAAACACAGAAAACGAACATCAAAAAAACACGCCACAAAAACAGAATAAATAACTGAATAGAAAGCGCAAGGTTGCCGGTCAGTACAGTCCGAGTGTCCACCTCCCAGCCCCCATAACATGTCTTAAGAGCATAACGAATGAGGGGAGTCCATTCGGCCATCCGTGCTCCCCCCCAGTGACTAGCAGCTGATTGATCTCAGAATACTACACAGAACAAAGCTGATGAGGAAGGAGGTTTGTATCTGAAGATGACAGCATTAAGATCAGGCACTGTTTAAAAAGACCTGTTACACAGGAAAGATCCGATTTCAATACCATGAAGCACAGGGAGGGAGGGAGGGAGGTGTGAAAGAACACAACACTGCAATCCAGAGGACTAAACTGAGAGAGCATCAGTTACTGGGGCCTCAAGCGTGTTCATTTTGTGATCGTTTCATCCATCCCTGCAAAGATAAAGGAAGGCTGGGAGAGCTATTGAACTGAGTCAACCGGAAAAGATTCCACACACGAGCAGCACCGCAGCAAAAAGTTGATTTAAGACCATTTTATACCATCGTGCTTCAGTGTGCAAAACTCTCCCAGACAACACTGTCACACTGGGTACCATGCAGGCTCCGGTCAATCCAGGGGTTAATTACTGAAGCCGCGAGAGAGTTCTCCAGTCAATGCCAGCTCTCACAGCACAGGCAGGTGTGAGCGAGGGGCCGGCGCGGCGACCAGCAAGGAGAGGGGACAAAACGGGAGGAAACCAGATAGGCAGCTAAAAACAGAAGGAACACAGCGTTCCCATGAAACCCGAACGACCCAAACGCAAAACACAGGAGAGGAAAAATATCTGTACAAAACACCTGAACCCCCCAGGAAAGCCAGGACGCTTTCGATTAAAGAATCACGTTTATAAAACTACGGCAAAAGTGTTACTGAAGGCTTTGAGGGGGTTTAAAACAGGTGACAAATTAAAGCTTCAAGTCATGAAGTGACTGATTGCATCAACCTGGATTAAAAACCACAACGCTGTTTAGTGCTGATCCCAGTTAATCTGGGAGTAGGCTTTAATCTTGGATAAAGACTTGTTTAAACGTGTATTGATTTTAAACGAGGATTACACCTAAACCTTGGTCTCAGGCTGTGTGCATCGTGACTATAATCCTTGATTTAATCTGGGTTAGTGTTAATCCACGTTGGAGCAACCCACCCTTAATGTTTCTTATTTTATAACACAGTTATTATTCTGGTAATGTGAATGCTGCTGTTTATAACACGTTTACGGGTGCATCGCGGATGGTTATAACTGAAGTGCTGCAGTAAAGCCCTGCTTCTGATAATAAATCGGGTTACAAACACATTTGTTTTGGAGCTTGTGGTTTACATCCGAGCATGCTGAAGGTCCTTCGCCGCTGTACCAACCACAGCAAAGATGAAATCATCTGTTTGACCACGTTTGTTTTTGATTGAGGACCCTAAAAAAAACAGAAACTGCTAAGTATGCTTTTACCACTTGTCCAGCATGAGAGTGTTTTTATTCAATTATTTTCTCCTTCAAGTCCCCCCCCCCCCCGAGGCCTCAAATCAGTAAACAAGATACGAGAGGGCTCTGGCAATTTAAAAAACCATTTGCTGCGTCCCTGTTCAAATGAATGCTTTGTGAGCCTATTATATTGTGCCTCTTCAATAGAAGACAGGAAATGACTTGAGGATGGAGTCTGTGGTTCTCTCTGCCTCTCAGCCCTCCCCCCCTCCTCACAGCTGGTTTATTAAATGGGGCCGGCCACACGATACAGCTTGGTAGTCCCGGGCACTCCTCGACCACAGAACAGCAGGTCTGGTTCTCTCATTCAAAACCAGGGCTAGCAGTCCCAGTACCCACACACAGCTTCATCTGCCAGGATTTCTGTTCTAATTGCAGGGCTGCTCCTGCGTGCCAGCGTTTTAAGAGATAGTTTCCCGGTCGTTCTCATAATTTCCTGTAATGTATTTGGTTTCTTTTATTTTCCCAAACCACAGCTGGGCTGTAACTGCGGCCGGGAACACAGAACGCCATAAAAATACAACAGCAACAACGATAACGCACAACAATAGCATCACTGTAAACAGATTGCGAACAAATCCTGCCCACCCGTGTGACCTGTCAACTACACCCCCCCCCCCCCCCCCTCGTGCCTCTCCGGTCTGTCAACAATCTCTCCAAACTGCAAAGTCAAACGTTTCAAGGGATATTAATATTGTAGCTGGCCGGGCACATCGTGTCACTCTGTACCTGAATAGTCTTTTCCTTTTTATTGGGTTCGGGGTAACGCATGCTACAGCTGCCCGCCTGAGGCCAGCTCATTTTGGAAAGCGTGTGTTTCTATATGACACTAAGAGAAGGCTGCGAGGTGAGACACTGGGCTGCACAGGTTGAAACAAGCCTGAGATTTATATTGCAGCTCTGCTGGAGTTGTCAGGAGCTGATCCGACACCAACACCACTGCAAGCCACAGCTGGATTTCAGATCCCTGACTTCCGTACTCTGTAAATTCTGATGCAGATACACAGCACCGAAATGCTCATTTGACTTGTTTCCTTTTTAATGCACAAATAAAAGTTACACATATTTTGGTGAACTAATCCTGTTGCATGTATGTATATCTGATCTAGCGCTGGATTCAGGCGCAAGGCACCTTAACTGTAGAGCATTTTACAGCAGCGGGGAGTCCAGCTGGATCACTTGGTTTGTAGGAGCGATCCTGGGATAACCACAGACATCCTGGAGGGGTATAAGGCTGATCACGTCAACACCTTAGAGCGGACACAATGCACGACCTCTTACTGGAGCTTGCCATGGTGCTGTTCTGCGTTGTTCACACTGCACTAATGCTTACACGCTTCGGTGTTTCTGCAGCAAAGATCGCCCCGCACTGTCTTCAGCATCTGAACCGCTTCCAGCCTCTTCACGATTAATAGCGAGCCTCTCTGTAACTGCAATCTCACAGAATCAGCTCTGCATTTGTACAACCTTTTCCAGCCTGCCGTTATAAATGATACCCACTCCAGCATTTCAATGGCCTGGCTATACTCCAGCTTTTGTTCTGTTCGAGAGCGGGCCACGCATTATTATGCAAAAGAGCCGCTGCTTTAAATTACATCAGCCAATTCAATTAACTCGTCTGATATGAATACATTTACATTTAAACCTGCTGTGCATCTGGAAACAAAACAAAAAGCGCCTTGTTGAGACCGTACTAATTATAAAGATCGCGTTCGTGTTTGAGAGAGCCTCGGGGTCCGTCACCCCACTGTGCATTAGCGTTCGGTTCGGGATCGCTTTCGCGTGTTCACCTTCGCGGTGTCTCGTTGACTTCTCCTCTGCGCTGCCCCCAAGGGTTTTCAATCGCTGGCAGTCTGTTTTTCTCGTTCGCTCCCAGTCAGTACTTGGGCTCGGTCAACCCTTAAAACAGACTCTAGCAAGCAAAACACTTCCATAAAGGGGTGGGGGGGGCAGGCTAAATCAATGAAGCAATTCAGCCACATGTTTACGTGGAGGGTTGGCCTGTCTCATTGAAGGGGACTGAACCACAATTATCCAAAAAGACACACTCTACACATTCCTACAATACTACTACTACTAATAATAATAATAATAATTGTATACACAGTTTCCCCACGACATCTCATTTGAGATGCATTAACTGCACTGTCACGTACGTCAGGCTTGTCGATGGTATTCCTGTGTGGAGCGCAGGGAGAGCGACTGGTAATGCCTCCTTCACTGTTCCATACTAAAAAGGTTCTGAGAACAATGGCTCTTTCGAAGGGCATCGCTCTTTCTATTGGCACAGCAGCTGATGCTTTGTCTCTCTCTGCTCAACATGAGTCACCTCTCTGTAGGGCAGACTTGGAGCTCGGCCGCCAAACCGTTCTATCACTTCAAAAAAGAAATGAAGATTACAAACCGACTAGAAGCGTGCCCTGGCAAGTGATTGTGCTGCTAATATAGCTTAATCTATTACAGGGGAGCGCTTTGCTCCTGTAGTCTGGGCGAGTTTCGTCCCCCCCCCCTCCCCCGACGAGCTGACCAGCTGACCGCTTGTTGCCAACAGCACCAGGAATCAATCTGCAACATCTGGGCTGCGTCCGATTTAAGTAACGTCACGGTAACGCTGAGCTGAAATACTGCGAGAGACGCAGAGAGGGGAATATCGGAACAGGGACTGTTGCTTTAATGGCAAGTTAGCAGCAGCGCCTCAATGTCAATCGCTTCTGTGCTGTGGGGCGACGAATGGGGCAGCTACTGTACAAATGCATGAGAAAGCTTCGCATTCTGAAAGCACAGGGGATAGAAAACGTGTGAGACTGGGCATGCCTCAGATAGGGCTTCAGCCGCAGCTAAAAAGTCCCAGTTGGATCTCCCAGCTCCTTCTCACCATTCCAGTGCTGCTCGGGTGACAAGTCCACGGTTTTTAGATCATCGGTTATTCTCTGTGCAACAAGGACAGGCTGGGGTTTTTTTTTTGTTTCCTTGAAGAGGTTGGATCCCCTAACATTTCTTTCATTCTCTCTTTCCTGACCTTTAAAGCAACAAAGGAGACAGGCTTGAGTGGAGTTTGCTTCTGTTGTTCTGTATTGCATTACATCAAGGCTTGTCTCTGATCGCCCGTGCAACAAATACAAAATAACTGACACAAAAACGAGCGGCCCGTGGGATACTGGGAGGATGAGCCCCCAATCTCCCGGCTCCCTGTTTCTGTATCCGTTCATTTCAAAACTGCAGGAAGCACGGGGAAGACGGGCAGGCGTCTCGACAGCACGGCTTCACCAGCGTCTTCAGCGTCTGTTGTTTGTTTTTGTTCTCGTCTGTCTGGTTTGTCTTGCGATTCAGCCAGCGATGTCTTGTGATGTGAGGTACGATCCTCCGACACTATTATCACGAATCAATAAAACACAAATCAGTGTTTGCTCAGATGCGGGGATGCTTTGAAAGGGATCCCTCCTCCCCCTCTCTCAGTTAATTTAACTGAAAGTGTAACTTCTTCAGATAAGCAAACTGACAGCAGCAGCTTGGGCTCCGAGATTGGAGCTGTCAGGGCCGAGGGGCAGCGTGTCAATTAAACACACACTCCCATCACATCAGCACCTCCGCGGCTGCCTCCGCATTGATCCGTCTCACTGGCACTTTGTTTGTCTGGCTGTCTGTTTTTATGCATCTATTAACTTTCCAGTTTACTGCGTGCATCACTAAGACCAGTCCTGTCCTGTCCTGTCCATAGCTGTCCCATCCACTGAACCCTCTCAGTCCTGCTCTGTCCATAGCTGTCCCATCCACTGAACCCTCTCAGTCCTGCTCTGTCCATAGCTGTCCCATCCACTGAACCCTCTCAGTCCTGCTCTGTCCATAGCTGTCCCATCCACTGTACCCTCTCAGTCCTGCTCTGTCCATAGCTGTCCCATCCACTGTACCCTCTCAGTCCTGCTCTGTCCATAGCTGTCCCATCCATTGAACCCTCAGTCCTGCTCTGTCCCATCCACTATACCCTCTCAGTCCTGCTCTGTCCACAGCCGTCCCATCCGTTGAACCCTCAGTCCTGCTCTGTCCCATCCACTATACCCTCTCAGTCCTGCTCTGTCCCCTCCCCTGAACCCTCTCAGTCCTGCTCTGTCCCGTCCCCTGTATCCTCTCAGTCCTGCTCTGTCCACAGCCATCCCATCCTGTGCTCCAGATCCTCTTAAAGGTTGCTGTGCTTCTTTCTGATGAGCTCTGACATTCAGATTGTAAGCTCTGGAGCTGGAGAGGTGAAAGCCAGCTGCAATCACCTCTCTATCGGGGATACCTGCCCTTTTTCTTTTCAATACTTCCTCTTGTTCCCAATGTTCAGCTGGAGAAGCGCCCTGCTGTGAAATCACCTGCAATTCATGATCCATTTCCCTCCCATCCATATTATAACCCCTCCAATAAGTCAGACCAAATGAAGCGTCTCGCATCTGAAGCTGCTATTAGCAAGCTCTTCGAATAATAATGAAACGCAAACACCAGGAAACGCGTGCTGGGATCAGCAGGAACAATCTCACTTAACAAAGTAAAAAAAAAAAAAAAACTTTAATTATGCTGCTGGAACTTTGGTAAGGAGTGTAACGCTGGGTAGAAAATAACCCCCCCTCCCTCCCCTCCCTCCCCTCCCTCTGCAAACAAATTAGCAATAAATAATGAAAGGCCTTGTTTAATTATTGCAGTATCATTGAGATTTTACAATTCAGGTCACTCTTTCAGAGAGCAGAAATATCTAGTCTGCAGCAGCACTTGGGCTGATAACTCACAGAGGAGGACACATGACTCACCTTACTACACTCAATGGAAATGAAAATACTGTGTATCTATCTACAGTATCTATACACACACACACACATACACATCTATCTAAACCAGACTGCTATACAGCACTAACACTGTATATATATATATATATATATATATATATATATATATATATATATATATATATAGATAGATAGATAGATAGATAGATATGAGAGAGAGAGCGAGAGGTTGTGAACGACTATCCTCAGGTTTAACCCTAAATTAAACAATATAGAAATATTCACTCAGCGCCCATGAATATACACTGAGGAAGGCATTAACCTTAAAACCCCAATCCCAACTCAACCCTTGTGGGGGGGGGGGGGGGGGGGGGGGAGTGCGGCGCTATTGGGGAGCGCGATGCTGTGGGTGAGCGCGGTGCTTTGAAATGTCGTTCCAGCTGTGTGGATGAGAAGGAATCCTCCAGGCTGTGATTGCAAAGTTATCAGGAGTGTCAGACTAACCCAGCTCCCCATCTGCAACCCTGATGGGGACGGATACAGAGCAGATGAGAGCATTCTCCCACACTGCACTGCACTGGCCCAAACTTACTTCACACTTTCAACAGGAAACAAAGTGAGGCTTTGTTCTATTTGAAATCGAGTCCCTTACTGTACAAGGGAGCTGCGTCTTTAAAACACTGAACCCTGAGAGCTCTCGTTCACTCTGACAGACAGCGGAGGACTAAAGCATTGTTTCATTCCTTATGTGAACCCCTCCCTGTCCCTCTGTTCCTTGCTAATGATCCACACAGTCTGCAACACAAACAGGGCTCTGCATGAGCCACTGCTGATGAAAGCTAGGGCTGCAGGACTTCAGCTCCACACTTCACAGGTGCACTTTCATTTTCAAAAGAATATTTTACAGCACGTTTTGTTTTTATTGTCTAAGGAAGAATAACGACCCTACTATAAATTCACTGTGTTCATTACCGTGGTAGTCCCCTCCCCTCCCCATTAGCTTTGCTGTTATCAGGGGGAGACGGGCTCCCAGTCCAGGGCTCTAACCCGTTATGTTTGTTTACGTGAGTCCTGTAATGTTGTGGAGGATGTAGCCGGCGACTGAAAACAAAGAGCGCGACAGAGAATTCTGATTGCCAATATTTTTCACTGGTGCCGGCAGATTTGGTTGCATTTGATCCCAGAGTATCTGCGCTTGGAGCATAAATACATAATAAAACAAAAATGAAAGTGCCGAGCCGATCTGGAGAGTGCTGCATCTGTCTCAGCGCTGCCACGAAACCGCTTGCAGCAAACAGCAAGCCATTCATATTGATGCTGGTTAAGCAAACTGCCAGTGTCGTTAACATAACTCAAGTAACTGCCACTACAGCACAGCTTTAGCAGGGGGAGAGAAATATTATGCCAGCACAAAACTGCAAGAGTATTAACAAAGAAAAAGGTTAATTCAATCACAGCACCCTTATAAAAAAAATAAAAGGACGGACGAGTGTGGTACAGCAGGGTGAAAGCTTGGGAGAGGGTTTCCTGTGGCAGTGCAGCAGACGCACAGCCAGGGAGAAACACAGGACACACAGCTTTCTGCCACTTCATCGTGGTTAAAAGAGCTGGGCTCTATCAAGGGGCTTCGACAACAACCCTCCCCAATTCATACAAATCTCTGTATCGGATCTGACAGTAACTGGCGGGTGAAGCAGTCGGCTACAAAAGGTGATTTAACATTGAATCCAGGTTTGGCTGTGCTGCACAAGGCCCTGGCTAGGACTGCCCACCAATAATGAGTGCGAGTCAGCCGATTAAAACATGTGGTGCAGTCTTCCGTGTCTCACAACGGCTTCACCTGCAATACCGAATCCCATCCAGACCTCACAGAGTCGGAAGAGGTCAGGGGAAGTCCATGCTGTCTCTGTTCTGTCTTCACTTGATCCTAGAGAGCCGTGTTTATGGTGCCATTTAAACAGCAGGACTTCACACACAATAACAAATACGTCCCGTCCCCCCCCCCCCTCCCCTTGTCTCCCCTACACCCATGCAGGAGGGATGAGCCATGAGCTCAGAGTGGCGGAAACGACACTTCTTTCAAGAAATAAATAATATATAAAGCACTGCCCAGGAAGCCCAGCTCATGAGTTTCCCTCCATTACTAAGATCAGCAGGGTGAAGCTGGTGCAGTTTGAATACATTAGAGAGACTCCGTTCACAGACTGTGGCAGAACGGCGATGCAGCTCTGTACTGTGAATCTCTGAAGACTCCCGGGTAATTGAATTTCCCCCGAGAGTTGCTTGTTTATGCCACAACAAACCGAAATTAGATCAAGAACATTTTGAAAAATGAAATGCCTGTTTTTAAGCAATGTTTTTTTTTTAAAACCAAAGAAAGACACGCATACACAAAACAAGCCAAATGACACCCGCGCACACACACCCTGTTCCTAACCTCGTACTGCAACCCTGATCAAACACACAACCCTCCAAACCTAACCTCGTACTGCAACCCTGATCAAACACACAACCCTCCGAACCTAACCTCGTACTGCAACCCTGATCAAACACACAACCCTCCGAACCTAACCTCGTACTGCAACCCTGATCAAACACACAACCCTCCGAAAGCAGACACGAGGAAGCTGCTCATTCTCCATAACAATAACCTGTCTGTGACGTGTCCTTTCTGCATCAACTAAAACCACATTGTAATGCCACAGAATTAGCGTGAGAAATCCTAATCGTGGAGGAGAATGCTTGAAGAATTCAAACGTATTTGAAGAGCATCCCCCATGACCTCCTGACCCGAGTCCTGATCACTCTAATCCCACTCCACAAACGAGGGGCAGAGGGACGGCGCTGAAACTGGTCTTGACCGCCTCAGGCGCACGTTTCTTTTTGTCTGTTTCCGACAAGCCAGCGATCTCCTCCTGCACGCTTCAGCCCCTATTGAAATGCACGCTGCCCTGCATGCTGTGCCGCTGTCGGGGACGACGCATCGAGGCAGCTCCAGCCCCAGCCCCTTGCAGGCTTAATAAACGAAGCCAGCGTTTCAGAGCGGAAAGGACCTCCGAAATCAAATGAAAGTCTTGCGGGTGTTGCCAGCAATTACACTGAAACTTGTTTTACTTGTCAGCTTTAATGAGGTGATTTGTCTGCCGTGAATGTAAGACGTCTGGCTGAAGGAGATAATAGGTGGTAATAGTGTCGCTCGCGCCTGCACCTAACCCTTTTAAAAACTCATTTTCACTCCAATGACAAAATAAATACGCAGCTTTCCTTTCCCTTCCCATACGATGCCCATCGGCATTGCAACAGCGCCACCACCTGGGCAACACAATGTTTTTGAAACGGTAGTTTAGGTTTACTGCAGATAGTGTGAACCTTTACAAAACCTGACAATGGCATCTCGTTTAGACCCAACTACTTCTCCGGAGCTCATCTGTACCCTTTTTCTCGTCTGCTTTCACAGAAACCCAGATCGGCGCTAATCTGGGACTGCCTAATGTTACCTGAGAGCAGTGCCGACGGGGGTAGGGGCTTGAAGTCATCGCTGGAACAAAACCTGTCAGGCTGCCCTCACAGAAGAAGCTCGCTTGACCAAATGCCGGAGCAAAAGGCTTGCAGCAAGCTATGAGATTGGAAACTCCACTCCGAACGGTGCTGTGCGATGCCCTCGGCTGCGTTTTCGCGAGGAACGGCTAATGAGTCGTCCCTTTGCTCGCTCGCTGGAGGGCAAGCTGAGCGTTTCTCAATCTCCTCTGTCAGTCCTTCTGTAAGCAGCAGCCAGCCAAAATCCCATTTCATCCTGTGAGCTTAAATACAATCAAAAAGTACCCCGTGGGCTCGATCCGAGTCCAAGATAAAACTGCTTCTTTATCCACTTGTTCTACCCCACTGATACAGAAAATGAGGTTTGTCTGTGGGGGAACTGAAGTGCACAAATAACTCCCCCCAGCTCCCTTCCGTACCCACCCCCTCTCCACACACGCCATTCTTGAGGGCTTCAGTGCAAATCAGGGAGCTTTGCAGTTTGAATCACCGGGTTTTTCAAAGCGTAGTTACAGTTCCTATGAGGTTACCTTGAAGTTCCAGCTTCAGTACACAGTATACTGGTACATGAAACACTACTGGGGGGGACAAATTAGACCCTTAACATTGGAACCCAGACCTCCGGAGGTGAAAGGCAGGAGAGGACAGTAACTCAGCCCCCAGGTGGGAGATGCTTGTGAGAGTTACTCCACATTGGAGCCGAGACCTCCAGAGGGGAGCAGCAGGAGAATCAGACCACTGCTGTGCACCGAGCCCCCCAAAAGCAAGTCCTTCTGTACATTATTATTATTATTATTATTATTATTATTATTATTATTACTACTACACCCAGAGCTTGTCCTCATCAACACCAGCGCTGTAGTGGAAGCTGTAGTTGTACTCAGACCAGATTAATTCAGACGTTTTTATAGAAAAAGCTTAAAAATAGCACAGCGGTTATTGAAAAGCCAGGGGCAAAACAGCGACGTGATCAATTCAAATTTAATTAAAATGTATCTAAACGCTGGATCAAAGCATAATAAATTCTGTACAGTAAGAACTCAAGGGTTCTTTCTGTCTTTATATATTTTTTTCCTTCTTTACACTCAAGACCGCTTTCTTTCTCAGTGCTTAAGGTTTTATTTCGGATTTCCATTGAAGGCTGTTTGTTTATTTAGCATCAACTGCAGAGTCACTTACAATTACGTCTCACCTGAAAGACGGAGCACAAGGAGGTTAAGTGATTTGCTCAGGGTCACTCAATGAGTCAGTGGCTGAAGTGGGATTTGAACCGGGGACCTCCTGGTTACAAGCCCTTTTCTTTAACCACTGGACCACACAGCCTGCAGCCTGGGGAGCTTTCCTGTGTGTTTAACCCTGTAACCCTCACGCTTTAACCTTCTCCAGGCACGGTCAGGGGTCGCTGTGGGCAATGCCGCCTTCTACTTACACATCTGCAATTCATGTTTATTCCAGTTTAACCCCACTCCTCCTCCCCCCCTCCCGATTCCCACAAAAGCAAACCCTGCCTCCGATTTTTCGTTCCTTGCGTTGGTCTGTTATTTTCAGTTAGGGAGCCTTATCAAAGCTACCTACCCATTCGCTGAATACAGAATAAGAAAAAGATAAGACCTCTCGAGATATAGCCTGGTGCATTTTCTCTGGTCTTTCTTGTAACTTATTCCCCACCCCCAATACGCTGCAGGCTATGAATACAGTACATGGTGATACCTTGAAAAATAACAAGTTCCCTGCGTATCTGTGGGCTCCTGCTCACATCGATAAGAAATGTATGTGTGGAAACTGCTCCAGCAACACAGCAAGCTAGCACCGTTAAAATAATAATAACCCACCTCTGTGCAGAACCTGTCACATCAGTTTTTTAAAAAAAAAGATGAAAAACAGGATTTGAACTCATTGATTTTATCTCTACGCTCGTTCATTCGTTTTGCCATTTTGTGACGTCGCTCTCTGACTCTGAAGTTCATCGACAGAAACAGCACCTGCGTGCTCCGGCTCACTGGAAGTGTGCTTTCTGTGTGAAAACGTGAACTCGGCAAAGTGTAATACTCTCTGCTGTGCTTTCACTCTGCTGTGTTATACTCTGCTGTGCTTTCACTGTGCTGTGTTACTCTCTGCTGTGCTTTCAATGTGCTGTGTTACTCTGCTGTGCTTTCACTGTGCTGTGTTATACTCTGCTGTGCTTTCACTGTGCTGTGTTACTCTCTGCTGTGCTTTCACTGTGCTGTGTTACTCTGCTGTGCTTTCACTGTGCTGTTACTCTGCTGTGCTTTCACTGTGCTGTGTTATACTCTGCTGTGCTTTCACTGTGCTGTGTTACTCTCTGCTGTGCTTTCAATGTGCTGTGTTACTCTGCTGTGCTTTCACTGTGCTGTGTTACACTCTGCTGTGCTTTCACTGTGCTGTGTTACTCTGCTGTTCTTTCACTGTGCTGTGTTACACTCTGCTGTGCTTTCACTGTGCTGTGTTACTCTCTGCTGTGCTTTCACTGTGCTGTGTTACTCTGCTGTGCTTTCACTGTGCTGTGTTACTCTGCTGTGCTTTCACTGTGCTGTGTTACACTCTGCTGTGCTTTCACTGTGCTGTGTTACTCTGCTGTGCTTTCACTGTGCTGTGTTACTCTGCTGTGCTTTCACTGTGCTGTGTTACTCTGCTGTGCTTTCACTGTGCTGTATTACTCTCTGCTGTGCTTTCACTGTGCTGTGTTACTCTGCTGTGCTTTCACTGTGCTGTGTTACTCTGCTGTGCTTTCACTCTGCTGTGCTTTCACTGTGCTGTGTTACTCTGCTGTGCTTTCAGTGTGCTGTATTACTCTCTGCTGTGCTTTCACTGTGCTGTGTTACTCTGCTGTGCTTTCAGTGTGCTGTATTACTCTGCTGTGCTTTCACTGTGCTGTGTTACTCTGCTGTGCTTTCACTGTGCTGTATTACTCTCTGCTGTGCTTTCACTGTGCTGTGTTACTCTGCTGTGCTTTCAATGTGCTGTGTTACTCTCTGCTGTGCTTTCACTGTGCTGTGTTACTCTGCTGTGCTTTCAGTGTGCTGTGTTACTCTCTGCTGTGCTTTCACTGTGCTGTGTTACTCTGCTGTGCTTTCACTGTGCTGTATTACTCTCTGCTGTGCTTTCACTGTGCTGTGTTACTCTGCTGTGCTTTCAATGTGCTGTGTTACTCTCTGCTGTGCTTTCACTGTGCTGTGTTACTCTGCTGTGCTTTCAGTGTGCTGTATTACTCTCTGCTGTGCTTTCAGTGTGCTGTATTACTCTCTGCTGTGCTTTCAGTGTGCTGTATTACTCTGCTGTGCTTTCACTGTGGGGAACTTTAAGGGGATTTCTGCTCTCTATTGAAGTGGAGCTCAGGGGCTGAGGCGTGGTAAACAGGACCTCACATTACCGTAATATATAATACAATTGTCTTTTTGTTATTTATGAACTAAGACATGCTTGCCTATTGAATTCTTTTGAGCCCATTCATCATGAATAGGTCAGTTGTTTGTTGTTTTTTTTACAGTGTGCAAGTTTGTATTTAAATTATTTATATGAGACTCATAATGAGATCTGTGCATCGGGCATTTGCATAAAATAAATAAGGTGTCAGTGCAGCGAGGCTTGAAACGCTGAACGCAGTGCCGTCTTCCTATTGGTCATGGTCCTGTGTGTGGCACAGCTTTTATATTCTTCATGTTTCCTTTCCCTGCTCAAAAACGCACACACACACACACACACTGACACACACACACTGACACACACACACACTGACACACACACACACACACACACACAAGACAATGTCGGGGGGGGGGGGTCAAGCAGTAATTATTATTATTACTGTGTGTTTTAAGCTGTCTCTAAAGATGCTTAACACTGTGCTATATATTTTTTTAAATGGAAGGAAAAAAATATTCCTGGGCGCCCAACACAGGAATGTGGCATTTCAAGAATCCTGATAGGAAGCAGCCTGTTCACCCACACTAACAGGGCCATTAGCCAATTCATTTGAGGAATTACACTGGAGAACGAGCGAGGCAGCCTCTTTCTCTCACACACGCACACACACACACTCACACAGAGTGATAGGTTCCTGTTCACTGACCTTTCTTTAAACAAAACGCTACAAACTAGCCATGCTTCTCCAGCAGCATTGCAGCCACACAGAGAGCAGAAACTGCACACATATTCCATGTCACCCCAGTAATGAGGGTTCATAATAACATGACACACTTACTGGAGGGTCCTGCCTGCACGCTCTCTCTCGCTCAAGTTCAAGTCCAAGATCAAATGCTTTATTAGCATGACAAGCAGAACAAGTATTGCCAAAGCTACAACACAATACACAAACCCACACTAGAACAGATCCCACACAATACACAAACTCACACTAGAACAGATCCCACACAATACCCAAACCCACACTAGAACAGATCCCACACAATACACAAACCCACACTAGAACAGATCCCACACAATACACAAACCCACACTAGAACAGATCCCACACAATACCCAAACCCACACTAGAACAGATCCCACACAATACACAAACCCACACTAGAACAGATCCCACACAATACCCAAACCCACACTAGAACAGATCCCACACAATACCCAAACCCACACTAGAACAGATCCCACACAATACCCAAACCCACACTAGAACAGATCCCACACAATACACAAACCCACACTAGAACAGATCCCACACAATACCCAAACCCACACTAGAACAGATCCCACACAATACACAAACCCACACTAGAACAGATCCCACACAATACACAAACCCACACTAGAACAGATCCCACACAATACCCAAACCCACACTAGAACAGATCCCACACAATACCCAAACCCACACTAGAACAGATCCCACACAATACACAAACCCACACTAGAACAGATCCCACACAATACACAAACCCACACTAGAACAGATCCCACACAATACACAAACCCACACTAGAACAGATCCCACACAATACCCAAACCCACACTAGAACAGATCCCACACAATACACAAACCCACACTAGAACAGATCCCACACAATACACAAACCCACACTAGAACAGATCCCACACAATACCCAAACCCACACTAGAACAGATCCCACATGGTTATATTGAGCACATCTTACAGCGGGATGGCAGGATGCTACACATTCTGCAGCTATTACTGTTCCCTCTCTCTCTTCTCCCAGAAGAACCTGCAGTTTCTCCTCATGGTTGTGGAGCAGGAAACCCTCTATCTGATCTGCCAGTCTGAGGCAGTATCTCTCTCTCAGCTCTCTGTATCTCTCACAGTAGAGGATGAAGTGGGTTTCAGTCTCTCTCTCAGCTCTCTGTTTCTCACAGTGGAGGATGAAGTGGGTTTCAGTCTCTCTCTCAGCTCTCTGTATCTCACAGTGGAGGATGAAGTGGGTTTCAGTCTCTCTCTCAGCTCTCTGTATCTCTCACAGTGGAGGATGAAGTGGGTTTCAGTCTCTCTCAGCTCTCTGTATCTCTCACAGTGGAGGATGAAGTGGGTTTCAGTCTCTCTCAGCTCTCTGTATCTCACAGTAGAGGATGAAGTGGGTTTCAGTCTCTCTCTCAGCTCTCTGTATCTCTCACAGTGGAGGATGAAGTGGGTTTCAGTCTCTCTCTCAGCTCTCTGTATCTCACAGTGGAGGATGAAGTGGGTTTCAGTCTCTCTCAGCTCTCTGTATCTCTCACAGTAGAGGATGAAGTGGGTTTCAGTCTCTCTCTCAGCTCTCTGTATCTCTCACAGTGGAGGATGAAGTGGGTTTCAGTCTCTCTCAGCTCTCTGTATCTCTCACAGTGGAGGATGAAGTGGGTTTCAGTCTCTCTCTCAGCTCTCTGTATCTCTCACAGTGGAGGATGAAGTGGGTTTCAGTCTCTCTCAGCTCTCTGTATCTCTCACAGTAGAGGATGAAGTGGGTTTCAGTCTCTCTCTCAGCTCTCTGTATCTCTCACAGTGGAGGATGAAGTGGGTTTCAGTCTCTCTCAGCTCTCTGTATCTCTCACAGTGGAGGATGAAGTGGGTTTCAGTCTCTCTCTCAGCTCTCTGTATCTCTCACAGTGGAGGATGAAGTGGGTTTCAGTCTCTCTCAGCTCTGTATCTCTCACAGTAGAGGATGAAGTGGGTTTCAGTCTCTCTCTCAGCTCTCTGTATCTCTCACAGTGGAGGATGAAGTGGGTTTCAGTCTCTCTCTCAGCTCTCTGTATCTCTCACAGTAGAGGATGAAGTGGGTTTCAGTCTCTGTCTCAGCTCTCTGTATCTCTCACAGTGGAGGATGAAGTGGGTTTCAGTCTCTCTCTCTAGTTTTCTTTATCTCCCCTCCCACCCCAGCACTCCCAGTTATAATAAATAAAACACAATTGTAAAAGACTTCAGTAAAATGTCAATGCTTTTATATGGAAAGGGCACGGGAGTAGTGCTGTAGTGTGCAAACCCTGCCTCCCGCATTCTTCTATGAGAACAAAATGAATAAGGAGAAAATAAACTCACTCGCACTGTGTGATCTACCTTCACACTGTAATACTGTGCAAACATATACTGATGGTTTAGATGCACATTGGAATAAGCCCCCCAAGACATGCTTTAAAGATGCAGCCAGTTTAACTGGAGGGGGCATCACTGCAGCTTGACAGGATATCTATGATGTGACTGAACTGGAATGACTGCTGTGGAGTGGAGTGGCTTTGCTGTGTTCAGAGATCTGCCTCTTCAGTGTGATCTGACTGATGAGGGGGAAGCAGATCCAGAGTCAAGCCTCTTTCATTCAACGCGTCGGGAGTTTTATTAGGGCTCACGCTGTATCATCGTCTGCTGTGGTCGCCCCATCCTGGAGACTTTATACAAGAAGATTTGAAAGCCCCCCTCTGTGGTTAAACCCAGCTCTCAGAATCACGTGCTGTGCATCAGATACACCGGGGTGCCAGCGCTACCCCTACAGCACGTCAGCTGATCCAGGGGGGGAAGAAATATCAGGGTGCTATTTTAAAGGATCCCCAAACAGATGCAGGACTGCGCCTGGTTTTTAAAACAGCACTCTGAGCCTGTGTGTGATGTTACAGTGCGCAATCACCGACACAGGCACGGGTTATTGGTTGTTGTGAAGAGTCCTGTTTTCTCAATTTCATGCGCCCGTGATTACTTTACTGTGATGGGAACTATCTACCGAGCCCCTGCCAGCTCCGTTTCCACTTTATTTCAGGAAGGTCTCAGCGGAACCCACGCTGGACTGCAGCAACAGCGTTCGCCTTCCAACACACCACACCAGACTGTCTGTCTGGAACATCCAAACTGAAATTACAGAGAGATACTGCGGCGACCTGCACTCCCGTGCGGTGAGGTTTACGAACCTGAGAGCGATCAGAGGCCTGAGTTTCACTGGCTTGAACGCTGATGACTTCATTACCAGAGGACCG
Organism: Acipenser ruthenus; assembly: GCF_902713425.1. Taxonomy (NCBI): domain Eukaryota; kingdom Metazoa; phylum Chordata; class Actinopteri; order Acipenseriformes; family Acipenseridae; genus Acipenser; species Acipenser ruthenus. Next base: position 181,932 of record NC_081208.1, read on the forward strand.
TCTCTCACCACGGGCTCCAAACTGTGTACTGTAATCAGCAGCCTCTCCTGCACCTTCCCAGTGTGTCTGTGCGCATTCTTTTTTCATGGTTTGGATCCCCCCCCCCCCCCCCATAGCTCAGGCTGATATTTTAATTAATCCCCCCACCCCGTAATTAAAGAACTTGTTAATTAAGGATTAGGGGCTACTTCTCTTTCGTGGCACACAAACACTTTTTTTTTTTTTTGTACATTATTGCTGAAGCCAGAATTTTTTTTTTTCATTTTTATTTAAAGGTCTGCCTAGACCACGAGGACTAAAATAAATAAATAAATAAATAAATAAATAAATAAATAAATAGAATGTGCTTCCGAGCTGCAGCTTGTCCTTCTGGGACTGCAGGATCCATTTGTATTCATTTTTGTCCTCCGCTCTCCTCCGCAGATATATACCGTGCCGCTTCTTCAGAGACACATTCCAGGCCTTCCCCCACCCCCTCCTCCCTGGAAGAGCAAAACCAAATCAAATGACCTCTGTCTAGTCCTGTCACCCGCGCAGCTGAAATAAATGAGATTTTAAAAGCTACTCCCCACGCAGCAGCTTGACGGCAGACTGGATCTGAAACATGACATTATTTTGAACACGCCCTCCAGTTTATCTCCCGTACAATCTCGCGGACGCCGATCCCGTCTCTAATTGGACGTACTGGGAACCCAGCGAGATGCCTGCTGGGCGCCTTCAGTCTCTGCGCTGGCAGATGCTTTTCAGTCTTTTGCCCCGGGGCGGAGGGTAGATTTACTCTGGATCTTCTTTTCTGCAGTCGTTACTGCATCCCCCTGCCTAGCACTGTGCTGTGTTTTAGAAGTCAGGGACGGACTCCACTGGAAAACAGCACTGTAAAGCAGGGGAGCGGTGTAAATATGAAAGGGCAGCCTTGTGGATTATTTACCAAAGGAGGGCAGCCAACATGAAACCGCTACCTCATCCAGGGCTTGTAGGGAGTGACACTGCTACCCATCATGAGTGCAATACTACAGCACTGTCCACGGTCTACTTTAGTATACACTGAAGCACATTAAAAGGTAAAGATTAAAACCACACTTCTAGACACACACACTCGCACACAGACACAGATGCACACACACAGACACACACACTCGCACACACAGGCACACACACAGGTGCACACATACTCACTCACAGACACACACACTCGCACAGACAGACACACTCGCACACACAGACACAGACACAGGTGCACACACACTCACTCGCACACAGAGACACACACTCGCACACAGGCACACACACTCGCCTCCCCCCCCCCACACACACACACTCACCCCCCCCCCCACACACACACACACACACTGACACACACTCGCCCACACTCGCCTCCCCACACACACACACAGAGAGACACACACACACACTCGCCCCCCCACCACACACACACAGACACACACTCGCCCCCCCCACACACACAGACACACACACACACACACTCGCCCCCCACACAGACACACACACACACACACACACACACTCACTCGCCCCCCACACACACACAGACAGACACACACACTCGCCCCCCACACAGACACACACACTCACAGCTCAGTTCCTTTATGAAAAGGGCTCTGAAATGTTTTGCTCAGTCTGAATAACCTGTTAGAGCACATGAGCATTGAACCCTTTCCTGGCCGGTGAGAGTCTGGCTCTTGGTAACACAGAATGGGGAGCAATAAGGGAGGACGCTGTCAAACTGCTGAGCTGTGAAAACAGAGCAATGCTGTGAACATTTACACAAGTATTCAAATGAAAAAAAGGGAATCGGGGAAGTGAAAAAGCACAGATGTTAATAATGAACAAACACAACAAAACCAAAAAAAGCAATAAAAGACGAGAAATTAAAATATTATAAATAGTTTATTGGGCTAAAGTTGAGAATGATGCAAACTGAAGGTACACAAGGTTAACAGAAAACAAAAGGAAATGCAAGAAAAAACAACACATAATAAATAATATTAATACTAGAAAATAAATGAAATGCTTTCTACTGTGGGTGCTTACTTTACAATTACCGGTTATTGATTTTACAGACTTACAGAGAAATGTTTAATGGACTAAATATAAAATGCATGTGAATTATGCAAATAAGTACACAAAAAAAAATTAAATTCAAAATAAAATCTTAAATGCAAGGAAATAAAAAATGAAATGGTTACCAAGGTAATGCAGGAAGTCAGGGTTCAGGGGTCAAGTTCACAATAATAACAAGAAATCCAATATGGCGTCTGGACGCACGAGTCTGGAAAAAATAGAGGAAGGAGCTGGAGTGAGTAAATCAATCTTTAAAATAAAATACAAATTACGAGAGAGGAGGGGGGGGGCTGGGGGGGGGACAGACAACTTAATCAGCACCCAAAACAAACAGCACTTCAGGTCAAGCAGCTGGAGTTAGAGGACGTGACACCATACCTACACCAGAAGCCACTTGATCTGTGTTTATTTCGAATTATTATTATTTCTTGATAGGGCTTATGAAAGAGCAGGTCTGCCGATAGTCAAGATCTCTTTCAAGTAACACTTAAAACAAACAAGGCTGGAACATATCAACCGATTCTGCTGGATAAGAAACTACGCAGTCACGCGTTTTTGAAAATGAATTCTTTAAATCTTGGGAAAACGTTCTCCGTATCTTTCTTTTGCCCTCTGGTCCTCTGAAAGTGTCACACAGAATCAAAAGGGCTGGCCGTGATCGTCTTTAAAAGAAAAAAAAACACAAGCTGCCTTCCACGATCAAATAACACAATCTACATAAAGACCCGTCATTCTTCTCAGGCCAAGAAAGAGAGAATGCTCTGAAATGCCTTTCACTGATATTTAATTCAGCTTGAAACACTAAAGAACCATCGAGCATCCCTGAAACTTCCTTTAGAAGACACTTCGAGCCTTTTAACACGCTTCAAAGAGCCCGAGCAGGAACGGAGACAGCATTATGCAGTTCACCAGAAACCTGGCAAAGCAGGCATTAAAACACAAAGCTCTCGCACTGTGTGAAACTGGATTAGAAGGGCAGTCAAATGCATTGTGCTTTCACTCTGCTGTGCAGTGTGGAGCTTTCATAACCTCACAACACTTCGATACTGCACTGTAACAAAAATTGAGACATGCGAGTGATATTAACCTTGCTAATGTTACAATAAGCAATTTGAATACATTATCTTTGGGAAATATTTGTGTAATGTTTGTCTATTGGTTTCTTTTCTTGTTGTAAGAGCTGCGAGTAAATGACAGGGAGGCTCCTGCCCTGAGGCAGCAGGTTTGATCTCCTCCAGCTCCAGCTCCAGCTCCAGGCTAGAAGGTAACCCAGCGTTTCAATGCAGGGACCTCACTCCTCTCATAATGAAACTGTCATCTGTGTATCGAGAGCTGGGAGGCATGTAGGCAATTTGAACATTGCAGTACGAATCAATTCCCCCTCGCTCTGTCAGTGTGGAGCATGCAATCCTTCAGAGGCAGTGCTATCGATATCGTCTCTGCCCCACTGTAGCACGCTAACCCACTGAAACTAATAAAAGCAAGTGTAAAACGAGTCTCTCTTTCCTACGGGGCTCCGCTACAATAAGCGCAGATTTTTGTAGCTTGCTTTTTTTTTCCCCAGGTTTTTAAAACAATAAAACCCCAGGCCTCGCTCCCCCGGCACTCCAGCCCACTCCTCCAGTTCCTACACAAAGCCCAGCACCCGTTCTTTCCCTTTCACAGAGAACGGAGTGGAATGAATGTTTCATTTCTCTGCAGTGTTGCTCACAAAAGGCCTGTGGTGTGCAGCAGCACTTAAAGGAAAAGCTAACCTTGGCGGGCTCGATATTCCAGCTTCTCTCTATCTGTGGAGATGCGTTCGCTAGTCAGGGCTTTTCGTCAAGTAGTTTTCGAACCAGACTTTGCACCGACTGTTTTTTCCTTGCCCTTTAAAAAGTCACAACAATGACACTGCGTTGATGTGCAAGATGTTTACAAGCCCAGCCCTGAAGGGGCAGCAGTGTGGAGTAGCGGTTAGGGCTCTGGACTCTTGACCGGAGGGTCGTGGGTTCAATCCCAGGTGGGGGACACTGCCGTTGTACCCTTGAGCAAGGTACTTTACCTAGATTGCTCCAGTAAAAACCCAACTGTATAAATGGGTAATTGTATGTAAAAATAATGTGAAAAAAATAATTTAATTGTATGTAAAAATAATGTGATATCTTGTAACAATTGTAAGTTGCCCTGGATAAGGGCATCTGCTAAGAAATTAATAATAATAATAATAATAATAATAATAATAATAATAATAATAATAATTATTATGAAGGGGTTAGCATGCATGCTTCTGCAGCAAAGCCCCTATGGTCTATTGCGGCTAAAACCACATCCCCTTTAAGGCGCTACTGTTTAAGTCGAATGTGATTTGAACTCTGTGCCATCCGGTGGCTGGTTATTGCATTCACACTATTATTGAAGTTTATTTTGCACGTCTGTAAGTGCTGCTGATGGCACCTTCGTTCTTTCACGAGACACGTAGCTGCGTTTTTCCCCTTGCCCTTATTAAGCTCTGTATGAAATGAAACTCCTCTTAATTTAACAGCCTGGTTTATAAGGGGTATGCAACATGAGGGACAGACAGGGGAGAATGCAGAAAGCTTGATTGCACTGTGCCTGTAATTAAATAACAATACCCACACTGCGCAGTGAATAGAAGAACATGAATCCAGTCAAGGTCAGGTATGACAGAAAATCATTTCCATTTCAAATGAGTGTCTGTTATAATTACCTAAACGCTGAGCTGGATCTTCAATACTGTACACCAACCTTTAACCCTGTTAGTGCTACTCTGTTCTCCCCCTGCACACACATGTATCTAAAAGGGGTCCTGCGATAAGGAAGGGGTGCAGTTTTTAAGGCGGTGCTGTTTAGATCATTTTAACAGACCCCTGGGACTTCTGGTGTCTCAGCCCGGAATTAAAAAAATGTAATTAAGCAAATAAACAAACCCGCATCTAAATGTGCAGACGCCTGTTTTTTTTTTTTTTTCTTTTCTTGGATGGCACGCGGGGTGAAGCAGCCTTTCTTCAGTCTCAGATCGAAGGCTGGCGTCTCCGAGGGAGAGATCTGGAAATCTGCCCCTGGCTGCGTTTGCCCTCGCAGGACTCGCCAACACCTTGTCCCCTCTGTCGTCAAATCAGCCACTTCTCACCCCTGGCCACTTCATCACTTCAATTCTTCACAAATTGCATTTTATAAAAATAAACCGAGACACAAAGCAATACAGCCTGTCGGCATCGCAGGTCTCCTGAACGGTTTCTCGCCTCTGCTGTGGCCTGGCCAGAACCCCCAAATACTAAGCGTCTCCTTTCACTCCCCCTCCTCAAGAAGCAGGGTGGTCTTCATCTGCTTTGAAACCAGCCTGCTTGAATGGAAGTGCAGGGGGTCTCTCTCGATCAGACTGATCTAAACCACGAGGTCCTCCCAGACAAAAACCCCAAACCCTGCACGGAATGAGACTCGCATGCCCCCTTCTAGCACTTTAAGGAGAGCGCCTCAAGCACCACAAGGAGAATTGGGATGACCAGATCCAATCAATCAATAAAGCTAGCATCATTGTATTTGCGGGACACATGTCCCTTGTACTTTAAAAGGGTGAAATGAAATGTTTATTTTGGAAGTAAAGTAAAAAGATGGATTATCGATGCTCCTGAATATATTTGCATAAATGAGTGAATCCGGAAAGCGCTCCATTAGCAGATCTTAAGCCTTTAACCCCTCAGACCAGCTCTGACTACCCTGACCTGGATCTGCTAAGCCTCCTTCATCTTTCACAGTGCGGGGAGTTGTGTGCAGATTAGTGACTGATGGGACAGCAGTGGATTCAGAGAGAAGAGAGAGGGAGAGAGGGAGAGAGGGAGAGAGAGAGAGAGAGAGAGAGAGAGAGAGAGAGAGAGAGAGAGAGAGAGAAATATACTATTGTACCTGTAAAGGGGCTCTATATTAAATGAGGGTTTATAAAAAAATCTGCTGTCTGGTAATCCATTAGAAAAGATTCCAATAGTAAAAGCATTGCAATGTGTAATAAAACAGTGAAAGTATGGTAAAGCATTAAACAAAAACCACAATGTCAAGCCATGGTAATTGCACAGTATAGACACGGGAAAAGCATGGGGGGGGACGGGGGGGGGACTGCAAAATGAACTGTTGTTGCAAACTTTTATAGGGCAGCTGTATGGGTTTGATTTTATACAACCATGACTTAAAACAACAAAACGCGGGTCTAGCAAGTGCAGAACAGCCCAGGAGAATACAGTGTATTTGAAAAAGAAAAGATCTCCATCCAAGAACAACAAGATTATAATAAACCAAGAACAACGAGACAATAAACCAAGAACAAGGAGATTATAATGAATCACAGGACAACGAGACTATAATAAACCAAGAACAAGGAGACTATAATAAACCAAGAACAAGGAGGCTATAATAAACCAAGAACAAGGAGACTATAATAAACCAAGAACAACGAGACTATAATAAACCAAGAACAAGGAGACTATAATAAACCAAGAACAACGAGACTATAATAAACCAAGAACAAGGAGACTATAATAAACCAAGAACAAGGAGGCTATAATAAACCAAGAACAAGGAGACTATAATAAACCAAGAACAAGGAGACTATAATAAACCAAGAACAAGGAGACTATAATAAACCAAGAACAAGGAGGCTATAATAAACCAAGAACAAGGAGACTATAATAAACCAAGAACAAGGAGGCTATAATAAACCAAGAACAAGGAGACTATAATAAACCAAGAACAAGGAGGCTATAATAAACCAAGAACAAGGAGACTATAATAAACCAAGAACAAGGAGACTATAATAAACCAAGAGCGAGATTATAATAAACCAAGAACAAGGAGACTATAATAAACCAAGAACAAGGAGACTATAATAAACCAAGAACAAGGAGACTATAATAAACCAAGAACAAGGAGGCTATAATAAACCAAGAACAAGGAGGCTATAATAAACCAAGAACAAGGAGACTATAATAAACCAAGAGCGAGATTATAATAAACCAAGAACAAGGAGACTATAATAAACCAAGAACAAGGAGACTATAATAAACCAAGAACAAGGAGGCTATAATAAACCAAGAACAACGAGACTATAATAAACCAAGAACAAGGAGACTATAATAAACCAAGAACAAGGAGGCTATAATAAACCAAGAACAAGGAGACTATAATAAACCAAGAACAAGGAGGCTATAATAAACCAAGAACAAGGAGACTATAATAAACCAAGAACAAGGAGACTATAATAAACCAAGAACAAGGAGGCTATAATAAACCAAGAACAAGGAGGCTATAATAAACCAAGAACAAGGAGGCTATAATAAACCAAGAACAAGGAGACTATAATAAACCAAGAACAAGGAGACTATAATAAACCAAGAACAAGGAGGCTATAATAAACCAAGAACAAGGAGGCTATAATAAACCAAGAACAAGGAGGCTATAATAAACCAAGAACAAGGAGACTATAATAAACCAAGAACAAGGAGACTATAATAAACCAAGAACAAGGAGACTATAATAAACCAAGAACAAGGAGGCTATAATAAACCAAGAACAAGGAGACTATAATAAACCAAGAACAAGGAGACTATAATAAACCAAGAACAAGGAGGCTATAATAAACCAAGAACAAGGAGGCTATAATAAACCAAGAACAAGGAGACTATAATAAACCAAGAACAAGGAGACTATAATAAACCAAGAACAAGGAGACTATAATAAACCAAGAACAACGAGACTATAATAAACCAAGAGCGAGATTATAATAAATCACAGGACGACGATGATGATGCAAGCGCGGTTTTCTAAAGCAATTCAGAGTGTTCCCATTCCACCGTGTAGTTACCCCTGCTCTGAGTGTGGGAAACAGTAAATGGATGAGGTAAATTTAATCAAGACTTCCATATGCTCTAAAAAGCCCTTTCATATTTCACACTTCGAATTTCCCCACTTCAAACACTGTTCCAAGTCAAAGCCCTGAAAGCAAGATAAATTCCCAGGCTCGCTGTGAAAAAGCACATTCGCTGGGGGACTGCTAAAGAAACACAAATGAAAGTTTCATCAGCAGACCAAAGCTATCACAGTCACTGATTATTATCCTCAATGGCCATGTTTCATTTTTTGTTTATAAGCAAGATGCACGCTCTAATATATTAGAAATCAAGATTTTTATTTTTCATTTCCGTGTCGTTCATTTGTAGCCGTTAACTACACAGAGTGGGTAAGGAAAAAAAAGGCTTGATTGACTAATTAAGTGAATACTTGCTATTCATTGCTGCTCTTTTTTCGTGGTTTGTGGAATTAAATCCCAGGTTGGAGTAAGTGGTATTTATTTTCCTTGTAAAGGACTTGTTATCGTGTGTAGAAAGCGGTCTTGTGTCAGCCAGGGAGCGTTATGCAAAGCCATTCAAAACCTATGCTGTCGTTTGTTTAGCAGCATGGTAGCACATGTGAAAGGCTCTATTTTTTGTCACAGGATCACACAGACACGTTTGTTTGAGGGCTTTGCATTGACTCACTGACTGGACACATTTTTTATCTTAACTTCCAGTTGTGCATGCTTGCTGTCCTCTCTCTCTGTTTCTCTTTCTTTCTCTGTGCAGGTATTGAGTTTCACTATCGCTGCTCCATGCCATGTCTATCAGCTCATCCGATAACCTTGAGATTCCCAGCGATCAATCCCAGGCAGGAAGCAGAGCGACTGGAGCATGTCGTCATCGGGAGGGCCGATACAAAATCCTGGAACAGTCCGTTCTTTTTTATTGAAAAGACGGGGTGCTGCTGCTGGATCAATACCCCCGGGTCTCATTACTGGAGGCTCCTTGCACAGCCAGTTACAATTCTGTCATTAATCTATGTGAGATTATAGATTGCAGCCAGCAAATAAATAAATAAGTGTAAATGCTGATACAGGAAACCCTGGCCAACCCGTCTCCCAGCAAAGAAAAGGCTTTGTGCGTGTCGTGCATGTGTGTGTGTGTGTGCGTGCGTAAGTGCTTGTTCAACAAGGAAAAGCAAGCATCATCTGAATATTACATAAAACCATCAGAATATTAGTGCGAGAAGAAACAGAACATGTGTGCGAGTTACCTGTAGGTCCCACGCAAATCCTATAAATAAAACATAAACCCAGAGTGACCCTCTTGTGGGGAGAGCTGCTGTACTTGAACACTCCGCTCAGCAAGGCAAATTAGAAACAGGAGACCCCCAATCAGAGCTGTAAAACCAAACTACAGCCCCAGCAGTATGATGAGAAAGCACAGCACCTGCACTGTGAGGGAATGTGACAGTGTGTGCTATACAGTATGATGAGAAAGCACAGCACCTGCACTGTGAGGGAATGTGACAGTGTGTGCTATACAGTATGATGAGAAAGCACAGCACCTGCACTGTGAGGGAATGTGACAGTGTGTGCTATACAGTATGATGAGAAAGCACAGCACCTGCACTGTGAGGGAATGTGACAGTGTGTGCTATACAGGTGGATGGACAGGCGAGCGGGCTCCTCAATATAGCCGCAATGCCGGATTCTGAGCCTATCAATAATTTGTAAGGGAAAATGTCACAAGCAAGTTTCATCAAACACAGGACGAGCCAATCTGTGTGTGTGTGTATTATAGATATATCTATCAGAAGGGGCATGTATCGCCAGCAGGTGGAGATTAATAATTTAACAAACGTCCGTGCAAAAGCTGGAGCAAATTCAGGTCCAAGATTACCTTCCCACAAAGTATTTTTTGACCCATATTTAGTCCTTTGATGGGCAGTCGCTCTGCGCAGCTTCCAGCCTGGCTCCTGCTTTTCTTTAATGAAATGCGTTCTGGATAATTCTGTCTCTGTTGCTTCTAAACCTGTCCGGCTCCCTGCTTGCACAGGTGTTCACATCAGAAGAGAAAGCACCCCATGGGCTGCCTCGCCGCTCATTTAAAAGCCAGCCACATACGCCTGCAGGTGAATCGGACTGCACTCTTTATTAATGTTTCAGCTGGTTTTTCAATTCAATTATTCAAGAAAAAAAACAAAACAGCTCGCTGGGCATGATATGGTCTTTCTTCTTCATATACTACAGACAGAGAGATTGCTGCAAACCAAGCACAGAGCAGCAGGTGTCTCGCGATTTGCTGAAAGTTTGCTGGTAGAACTCACTGTAATGGTGCTGCTGTGTCAGGGTCAGACATCGAGAGTGTTTCCTTCATGACTTGTTCAGATCTAGTGCCACGGCTCCACACCTACACCAGCCAGATAAAACCGAACCGTGTGTGTGGAGCAACGCCAAGATAAAACACTATGGCAGCCCAGTACAGCCCAGTTAACACTGGAGTCAGAAATGCTACACATACAGGTGAAAGGGAATGCTACATTCGCAGTAACGTTATTGATCAAATATGTGATTCTTCTGTGAAGCCTTTATCAATACTGTGGCGATATATTATGGGTAACTGTTTCACACAGTGTTATTCAGTGGGCCTGGTCAAAGCTTAGCCAAGAAAAGGGATTTAAAACCGTGAAAGAAAAAGAGTAACAATCTAAAGATCCAGATCTGTGTGTCTGCAGGTATCGCATAACCAACATCACTCAAGCCCTGCCCCTGGTTTGACCAGCAGTTATGCAGGAAGTCGCATTGTCTGATGCACAAGCGCGCCTGACAGCCTGTGAAGATGCAATTCACTTCCTCCAGAAACAAGCAGTTTATACAGCAAACAAAAGGGCTGGCTTGGATTAAAATAATGCAAGAGTTTAAAAAAAAAAAAAAAACACACCTCTGTCCTTTTATTAATGTGCCAGCAAAAAGAAAGGATGAGAGAGCGAGAGATTGAAACACCACTTGGAACACTCTGCCCATTTCTTTGCCCCTCTCTTTCTTCCTCCTTCACCCAGCCGCGAGGAGAGACTCTTGAGTTAAGTTATTCTAGTTCTCCAGGGCCCTGTCTTGACACTTCCATTTAAAGATACCAATCTGGAATACCTTGCACTGATTAACAGTTGCCATCGCTGCGTTTGAATGCTAATCAATAGATTACACAGACGCCAGTTCATTCTGCTTCCATATCGCACACAGCCTTTGCCAGCTCATTATTGCCATTCCAGATCAAATACTTCATTAAAACAGAGCTAACCGTATTCAAATAGAATTGGCAGACGCACAGGGGGAACTGAATTGTACATTTTTCTTCACATCTGCACATTTGGAATATTACAAATCAGAAAGGAAACAAGTGAGGCCAGTCTCCCGTTACAGAGAACACGCGTGGTTTATTGCACAGAGAACACGCGTGGTTTAGTGTAAAGAGAACACGCGTGGTTTATTGCACAGAGAACACGCGTGGTTTAGTGTACAGAGGCCCACGTACGCTACAGCATATTTTCAGCTTCAGCAATTCAGATAAGGCCAGTCAAATACTGACACAAATCTGGCTTTTTCACTCCTAGCCTGAGCGCTGTCAGTAAAGATGAGTGATGACTTCATTCCTCGTCTGCTAAACTAAACCAACCGAACCGGGGGGGGGGGGGGGGTGGGGGGGCAAAATCACCTGATGAAACAGGAGGGAATGACTAATATTAAAACACAACAACACAAAATCACTGAGAGACATCAGAACGCGTGATTAATAACTGAGGAAGGCAAGCATTGCCAGACTTTGCATTTACAACTCAATAGAATAATGCCATTCCGCTCCCCAGGTCCACAATGCACTGTGTTTTTTTTGTTCTTTAACCCTTTAAAAGCAGGCTGAGACAGAGGTTACATCTTTTGTGTGCAGAGCTGTTTAATGAGCTGGATTTTCTAACGATGTACTGGATGAGCCCCAATCCTAAGTGCTCCTTGGGGTGCACTAGCCAATGCATTTTACTCAAGTCACCCCTGTGATGTTATGAGACGTGCTGAAGGAGCACCCAGACCAATAGAAAAGCTCTTCACATCCTTGAAACTAGGCATTACAGAAACTATCCCGGGGCATGAGATTCTTCTTTGTATTCCAAAGACAGACAGATTGCTGAAAACCGAACACAGAGCAGCAGGTGTCTCGTGATTTGCTGAAAGTTCTGTCTGCGAGGAGCAGGGTGCTGCTGTGTCAGGGTCAGGCAATGCTGTCTGTCTGCGAGGAGCAGGGGGCTGCTGTGTCAGGGTCAGGCAATGCTGTCTGTCTGCGAGGAGCAGGGGGCTGCTGTGTCAGGGTCAGGCAATGCTGTCTGTCTGCGAGGAGCAGGGTGCTGCTGTGTCAGGGTCAGGCAATGCTGTCTGTCTGCGAGGAGCAGGGTGCTGCTGTGTCAGGGTCAGGCAATGCTGTCTGTCTGCGAGGAGCAGGGGGCTGCTGTGTCAGGGTCAGGCAATGCTGTCTGTCTGCGAGGAGCAGGGGGCTGCTGTGTCAGGGTCAGGCAATGCTGTCTGTCTGCGAGGAGCAGGGTGCTGCTGTGTCAGGGTCAGGCAATGCTGTCTGTGCGAGGAGCAGGGTGCTGCTGTGTCAGGGTCAGGCAATGCTGTCTGTCTGCGAGGAGCAGGGGGCTGCTGTGTCAGGGTCAGGCAATGCTGTCTGTCTGTGAGGAGCAGGGTGCTGCTGTGTCATTTAAATTAACAGCTTGAGGAGTCTCTGACACAAGACCTCAAGCTGCTCTCTTCAAGAAATATTTTGTTAATCAAATTACAGGCCTGGCTTCAACCCCAGCACACTGCTTATCTGGAGCGCTGATCTTTGATGAAATACACGGTTCATCCATTAACCCTTTATCAACACTGCGGACAGATAGGAACAGTTTCACACAGTGTTGATTCAGCGGGCTCAGCCAAAGCTCTCCTCAAACACTGAATTGAAACTAATGCTGGGAATCTTGCATTCGAAGGATTGCAAAACGCGTTGCCAGTCACTGGCTGGTTACCCTCAAGGCTCTGGCTGGACAGGCAGGCAGACGGAAAGCCACAGAGCGCTCTCTTCACACACAGACAGCGAGTCCAGCACCTTGGACTTGATGGAGGTTTACAGGAGCTGGAATGGGTGGAGTGGAGTTCCTGAAGCCGACGGGATTCGTTTAAATAAGAACCGCACACAGTTTGAATTTAAAACAGGCAAACCTTTGGAACCAGTTTTGCCTCTGCTGGTTTTTATTTTATTTTTTTTAATCACTGCAGGTTTGAATTCAGTTTTCCCTCTGGTGCGGCGTTCTCAAACACCACTGCCAGCTCGCTGCCATATCAGCGTCCTGAAGCCACTCAGGTTTCTGGACGACTCGCGTAGGTAACCATTGCTTCTGTATCTGCTTCTGCTAATGACTATATTCGTCTGCCAAAAAAAACAGCGCTGTGTGTCGCACTTCACATACAAACTTAGCATAAACCTGTTCGAACCTCATCAATATTCTGATCACGGGACTAAATCCGGGAGCGCTCAATTATTACAAAATAACAAATAAATTAATAAATAAAATAAAAAAGCAAAACATGTTTGGATTTGCACCTGTGTATGTGTGTGTGTGTGTGTGTGTGTAGTAGGTTCGGTGTGTGTGTAGTAGGTTGGGGGTGTGTGTGTAGTAGGGTGGGGGTATGCATCTGTGTGTACGAATGTTAACGAACGAGAAAGATTATTATTAAAATGCACGCAGCATCCGCTGTGTTGCGAGTGACTGTCTTGTTTGATGCTGAATATTGCGAGCTGTGCCTGTGGCGCTCAGGGCTGTGTTTCAGTAAGTGATGTGGAAGGGAACCCGCTGCTGTGCCGGATCAGGCTCTCTGGAATTAGCAGCTGCTTCCTCCGGCTTACTCCAGGCAGCATTATTCCAAACAGCGCGGATTGAACAGCTTCCCATAAAAACAGAGCCTCCTTTCAGACCTCCCTTAGCATCCAGTCCACCGAGACTCCCCCGAACCCCCTCTCCCTTGAAGGGGATTTCTACTGGTTTTTCCTGAGGATATACAGCGTTTGCATCTCAATCCTGAGAGGAGGGGGGATTTCAATCGGCTATCATACTGCATGTCCAGATAGAGGGAGGTGGGGACGGGGGGGCTAGGGGCTTCATGGTAGAGGCTCCAGTTTGTCATCTGCTGGGGGCCAGGGTTCGAATTCTTGGGTTAGTGGTGGGGGGGAAGCACACGTTACACCCTTTCCTATCGCTTTTAAAATTACATTTAATCTTAAACGAAGAGGCACGTTTAATGCAGCCCAATAGGGGTGATAAGAGGGCGATCCAGCCCAAGCGTATTTGCTCGGAGCGTGATGATCCAGGTATTAAAATGTAGATAGCTTCCTCCCGCAGCATGTTCTCCTGTTTCCTCTCCAGCCCCGCTCTGAGAGCCAGACTCAGTCGCTGCAGAGCCATCATGTCAGCAAACAGCCGTCTGAAAACAGGACGTGTTAACAGGTCGGGGGAACTGGAACAGCCTGTTCCCACCGGTCTGCAGATCCACCCGACTGTAAAAAGATTAGATCAGCAGGGAGCACTTCATTAAAAAAGCAATTTTAGCTAAACTATAACCGGAGTAGTTATGTGTGTCCTAGCCAGTGGTGGAGGGAATCTGAAGGCAATTCATACTCTTGTCACTGAGGCATCGGGAGATCTCCCCCCCCCACCTTCCTTTGCTTTTTATAAACGCAACGCAGAGCTCTCTTACAGTATCATCTGTTTACGCTAAAGCCTTTTAATATGCTGCTTCCAATTACAAACAAACAAAGCCACGCTGTCTGTCCTCTTCAAACAGCCTGCTTCTGACAACTGGGAATTACTCTAACTGATCAGCCAAGTTCTCTATAAACATTACGGCAATCTCTCTCTCACACACACACACACACACACACACACACACACACACACACACACACGTGTGCGCACACTCACTCACACATAAGTGCACACTGACAGACACATGCACACACACAGACACACTGACGCACACACTGACACACATGCACACTCACAGACGCACACACTGACACGTGCACACACACATTATGTTTGCATCATAAACTCTAATGTCTAACGAGATACAGCACGGTAGCGAGAGCTAGTACACTGCCTCTTACAGAAACAGTACAATAAAATACAGATGCACATAAGGCTATACATGCTCCTATTACAATACAGTTTACAAAATACTTCCTAGAGCAAGCCTGTATATACAGCAAGCCTTCGAACACTCGTGCAGTCTCTCAACAAGGAACTACATCAGGAATCACTTTCACATATCTTTCCATGAGAGACGTCGAAGCTGCAGATTATCCTATTTATTATTATTATTTTAAAACTGCCCAGGAACTAGTCAGCATTCCACTCACAATCTGGGATCCTAAGAGTCCATTTAGTTAAAATAATAATAATCCATGTGGGAGAGTAATGACTGCGTGTGGCTGAAGTGTGGATGCAGTGTGGGGGGAGTGTGGGCTGAGCACTCAAATAAACCCTGCCCCCTGCTCTGTGGAGAGACGCAGCGCACTGTTCCAGAGGATCGGCACACAGGAGTTTGCAATACATGAGCAGTTTGTGGGTTCTACCACCTGATGAAGTTTAATAGCAGCACATCCACTGGGATCGCTTGTAATTCCTTTTCTAAGCGGTGAGAGAGCAACGCTGTGCCTGAGCTCACTACAAACAAGCTCGCTGCGAGAGCGAGCCCCCCCACCCCCCCCCCCCACAAAAGAAAACAAAAAACAAATATACATACAAGTTTGCAGAGCAGCTGTTCTGACTTGGTTTCCCTTCAGCGTAAATGAAACTCTGCAGGGTAAGTGTTTGAAGTTCTGGGTGCTGGTGCCCTGCCACACAAAGCTACTAAAAACTAAAGGAATACGGAATGATTTGCATAAGATGGGCCTCTCTCGTCGGTTTCTTTTTGTTAGTGATGTCTCCTCTAAGGCACGCACTCCCCTCTCAATCACTTAATATGCTTTTATAGTAAAGTGCTCCTACTGAGCTTTCAGCACTGAACGAAGGCAATTGCCTGCACTGAAAATGTGACGATGTCTTTGTGTGCACAGTGTACAATAGAAAGCAGGCTGATGAATACAGTGTGAGCCTCTCTCTCAACACAGTCCCACTGCTTCCACGCGCCGTGCAAGGAGATGCATTTTAATGTACCAGCGTGGAACTCTGGGGGGAGGGGGACAGGAGCAACAAGCAAGCGACGCGAAGCAAAATGATAAACCTCGTCTATCGAGCAGAGAGAGTACAGCCTTGATGAGTGAAGTCAATCTGCAATCACTGACAGTGCAGCTGAGCTGTGGTTATTAAAAACCAATTCTCATCAGACACACACATTATATTTATACACACACTATATGTACATCCCTCCTCCTATTTGCACTGTAGCAACAGATTTGCAAAGGTTGGGAGAATTTACTTTACCACCAACAGCACCAGTATGGGAAACTTGCCATTTCTACCTTCTGAATTTGCCTTTAGAGTTACCTGGAAAATAGAGAAACCAGCTAAGCTCTCACACGCACACGCACACGCACCCGCACTCACTCATATCACATATTCAGCTGTTACGGATCAGTGGTTAGATTGCTTACAGACCCCCTGACAACATTGTAAAAAAAACTAAAAATCGCACCAGGTTGGAGAGGTTATTTTTAAACCCTGCCTCCAATGCACAGCGGTTGTCTGAAGCTGCCGATGGAATATAAAGATTTTTAAAGAAGAGCTGCATCTGTGTGTGTGTGTGTGTGTGAGACAGAGAGAGAGAGAGAGGAGAGAGAGAGAGAGAGAGGCAGCCCCCAGCAAGCTCCCCGCTGCAGCCCCTGTTGCTCGGCCCGGTATGAAAGAGCAGCTTCTCGCTGTTTAAAGCTGCTAAGCTGCTCCGAACACTTGCTGATTATGTAAACATGACTTTGAGAAACGTACAGCACGAGGAGCAGAGTTTGGCGGAGAATTTCCTTACCACTATATAAACTTCGAAGAGGGGAGGAGCGGTGTGGAATTTTAACGATGGCAACTCCAGGTTCCCTGGAAGGACAGGATTGAATGCAGCTCTAATGAGCGGAAACGGAACAGAGACAGAGCCATTACGCCCGGCTCTGCCCCAGCGGGTTCGGACTCGGGTCACTGGCAGGCGGAGGACGGTTACAGCCCACTCACCTCCAAGGGCTTCGGACAACCCCTACGGCCGCTTACTCCGGCAATCAAATTACAAACCAGCGGTCAAACCAAACTCAGGAGACGCTAATTAGGGCTGTGCTTGAAAGCAGAATCCATCTCGGCGCGGCGAGCCGTTGGGAGAAATAAATAAATAGAAATGAAAGTGAAAGCTCAGCACACACGCTATTGTTTGTCAAAGAAATACAGGTCTCAGGAACTCCTTAAGGACCAGAAATAAATACGTGTCATCAATTCAAACCGTAACCAGATCCTGCCAAGAGTGACGTCGCCCGATTTACAACAACAAAAAAAACAACATGCATTTAAAACTCGAACTAGATTTGGGGCAGTCGACACAGACAAGACCACTGAGTTGGACTTCAGCACACTGTGTTGTGTTGCATTATACAATTTTGAAACAATATTCCAAACACAAGTATCTCAACAATTTTACAACTTCCTTTAAAGGAGACCTTGATTGTGGCTCTGCCTCAGATTCTGAATCCTCCTCTGATCCTGTGCAGCCCGGTCGGTTGTTCTCACAGATACAGACTGCATGCTTCACTTAACATTAACATTGCTTGATACGACTGCGTGAAACACGGGCGTCTGCACTGCCTTCAATTGCAACCATCTGCAGGGCTACGAAGTGTTCCATTCTCGGGAATACCAAATTCCCACTTTTTATCAACGTATTTAAATATGGCATTTGAACATAAACACAACGTTGGTAGTTCAAATAAGTAAATGTAATAAATATGACCACAATTCTTTTTTTTTTTTCCCAATCAGACTCTTGTTGCTGTAATAGTAAGTGAAGCTCCTGAAGACGCTTCACACCTGTCATCATGTTTCTAGACATCACTTGGCTCATTGCTGGCATTAAAATAAGCAGGAAAACCCAAGAATTATATTACAACAGTTCAGAAAACCAAACGCCGAGTGCAGTTGTGAGAATCACATTTACAGTCTTCCACTGACACAGTAGTTCAGTCTACAAATAAAGATGTTTTGAAAAGACCTGTTTAGCTTATTGCTGGCATTTACAATAACAATAAAAATATGAAGCAGTTTAGTAACAGTAACAATGTCATGCGAGAGTGAAACAGGTTCACCGAGTGTATCACCCGATTGTAATTTAAATAGCGCCCCTTTTACTGTAAACGCAGAATGAATCCTCTCAATTGTTTCGGTCCTAATTCTGCAGTGTGGTTTGCAAGGATTTAAAAAGAGGCGTGTCTCCAGACAGAATGTCTTCATGAACCCAACGCTGTGCAGTGCCTCCATCCTTTACACAGTACAGAGATCCATTTCCTTTAAGGATTGTATAGCTAGAAAACAGCGTTGAGCTCATTTCTTCAACGTCAGAAAAATATAATTCAATTAAGAAACGGCCCTGGTTTGAAACGGCTAATTATAGCTTCATCAGAGGCAGGTAGCGTGGAAAGAAACAAACGAAAGAATAATGAAACGCGTAATTAATTTAGCTCACTTTGGGAAAGCTCCGTCTTGAGCACAGTACCTTGGGTCTGTGCATCACATCTGCTGCTGCAGAGTCACTTCCAGTAGGACCTCGTTTGTTTTACGTCTCATCCGAAGGACGGAGCGCAAGGAGGTGAAGCGACTGTCTCAGGGTCACACAGGGGGAGTCAGTGGCTGAGCTGGGATTGAACTGGGAGCCTCCTGGTATCAAGCACCTTTCTTTAACCACTGGAGCTCCAAGCCTACCCAATGGAAGCGACAGCTCGCGCTAACTTTAAACAGCAGGCCCAACGGAGCTCGGAGCTGAGCCAGGGAACACTCCTGCTTCTCAGCCTTCCTCCAAGGACAGGCTCACCAGCTTTGAAGGTTATCTCAGTTATTTTCAGGCTGAATCCAATTAGGAAGACAGGAATACTCGGATAAAACTCAACTATTACTAGAGAGAAGCGCTCGGGTCAGAGAGTCTTGTCTCGAATCAACACCGAGGGAGGGAGAGGGGGAGAGAGAAGAGGAGAGAGATGGGCTGACATCCAAACCAAACCCAAAGAGGTCCGCTGTACTCTCCTCCTCAATTTATAGCTCAAAAAGAAGAGTGCAAAACGAGGGAGGGAGGCTGCAGACCAAAGAAAGAGGATGACACACACACACACACACACACGTAAACGCTGTCTGTACTGTTTTTGTAGTAAGTTCTGAATTGAATTGACACAAAGTAAGCATTCATCTGTGATGCATTACTTATTATTCATACAGTATTGATTCTGCCCACACAGCCTCGTCGTTTAAAGCATAATCCAACGCAGTGAAAGAGATCAAGTAAAAATAAAAACCTCTCAAATTAAGAGAGTCCAGTGGGGGGATGATCGCACGCACAGTTCTAACGCTAAACTGCGCTGTCGGAGAACATTTGTTCACCTACAGCGTTGTGCATTCTCAAGTCCCGTTGAGTGATGTGAAAGCAGTTTCAGGCTTACTGAACAGATGTCATGTGCTGTCTGGGCCGTGTAAATAATGGAGTAATGCATGTGCTGCTGTCTCTGCTGCTTCCCGGGCTCCCTGATCCCACTCGCTTGTAACTTGAACTGGCATTTACTCACAACCACCCTCATCATCACGTAAATACTGGGCAAACCCCTCACGGAGGCACAGAGCAGCAGCAGCGGCAACACTGCATGCTGGGTCTAGGATGTAAACAAACTGCAAAAGTCCATTACGGACAAGTCTCTCAGAAGCCTGGCCTCTCGGGTTCAGTGTGAAAGGTACAATTCCATCCCCCCTCCGTCGCATCTTTGGAGAGAAAAAAAAAATAATAATACCTGCCGCGCTTCACTGAACACACAGGAAAGAAAACTGAAAAAAAAAAAAAAAAAAATCAAAAATCAAAAAACTTGCCAAGCAGGGAGGCAGGGTTCAATTTACAATGCAGCAGGAGAAGGAGCAGTGACCTGGAACTGTAAAAATTGGGGTCAGGCAATTGTGAACGGGCATCTGTGTCTCAGGTACACTCCTCGCGTTTTATTGCTACAGGTTGTAAAACGCAATTAATACTTCATGTAAGCACGACACCCGAGTGGCAGGAGGCCTCGTAACTCAGTTAGCAGGGCTGTGCTTGAGTAAGCCAGGGACCGCGCCTCCTTCTAGAGATCAGAGCCACTCCGCCTCTCTATAGCACTGCCACTGGCTGGCCTAACTCTGCAGACCAGGGAGTTCTTAAAGAGAGTTATACAGAGGGGGAAAGAACTAAACTGTGTCGCTGGCTTCAGCTTGAGACTACAGGGGGGGGCTAAAGCTGGCCCCTCCACGCCTGGTCATAGGTTACAAACCCTGTTCTAAAGGGTTTATCTGAAACAATTAAACCCTCCATCCAGTGAGGATGGCAGTGTGGATGGCAGTGTGGACGGCAGGGTGGACGGCTGGGTGGAGGTGATCCTCTCCAGATCCGTGATTGGACAGCCCTGGTTTATCGGCTGATCTTGTTGTCTTTTCAAACCCATTAAAACCCTCTGAGAGCTATAGAGTGGAGCTCAATGAGCTGCTGATGGCTCTATCGACTGTTCTACATGAGTGAACTTTAAGAGAAAGAGATGGATCTACAGTAACTACTGCTGTCCATCAGAAAGTGTTCTGTTCCACACTACCCCTACATAAGGGCTCTGTGTTTATCCTGCTGGCACTCCCACCTTCCCCTGCTTTGCTTGCTCTGTAACAAGCTTAGCATTCTAACTGTGCATGAGGTAGATATGCCAGCTTACGATTCAACTGAAGATGATGGCGAGACAGTGCTGTCTGTATCTTTAACTAAACGCCTCACCCCCGCCTTCTTATTCTTCTCGCTCGACTTTACTAGCTGGCACAGCCATTATCCTCAACAAGAACCATTTACCAACAGGAAGCAAAGTGCTATTGACATTTTCACACTCCACAGCCCCCGCTCCCTGGCTGCTGCAGACGCGCAGGGCTCTCCAGCGGGCAATCGGAGGAGACGTCCTTCCAAAGAAAGCCTCTTTGGGAGCTTCGGATAAAAGAGGGAAAAAGGTCAACGTACCATCTAACCCAGAGTGTTCCTGTGACCGCCTACACCGTCCAGGGGAAGTCCATGTTAGACCTTTCTTGCTGTTACTACTGCTAACAAGACAGCTGAAGCAGCCGTTCAAAACCTTACCACCATGGTGGAGAAATCAAGAAATCAAGAGAGAGCGAGCGATACAAGCCTGTTACCGACATGGCGCCCCCAAAACTCCCCAGGATCTCTCTTACTCCGAACAGCGCAACAGGGGCTGAAACTGTAGCCCAAAACCCAAGAGGAGGAACGTTTAACAGGCATATACTGAGAAATCCATTCTCGGGAAAACGGTGCATTTTTGTAACACTGATGAATTGTGGGGGGACAAAAAATAAATAAAAATATGGTATGGCCCTGTTTTCATTATTTCAACCAGGGAAGGAATGCTTTAAGATAGCAGAGGGGCACAAGTACCCCCTAAAAGGCTCTGTCGGGCCGTTTCATTAGGCTGCATGATGCATGGCTCTAACACTGGATACAGTAACGCGTGCTAACACCCGACCAGCCCTGTGTGAACAGCCTCACTCTCTGTGTGCGAGTGTTGTCTGTGTGGCTTGAACCCCAAAGCATGCGCTCACTGTAACGAGGGTTAGGTTGCATTACCTTTATTAACAGACAGCATGCAACACAGAATGGTGTTATTACCAGAGCGTAGCTGTATTCCCTTCTTCCTCCGACCTAGCAGAGAGCTCTAAATAAGCCTGTTTCATGCCCTGTGACTTCACTCTTCCACATTCCTGTCCTCGCTATCCCTGCGTCTGGGTACCCCCGTCCTCAATCACTCTGTCTTCATCACAGCTGCTCTCCCGGTGAAGCTTGGCCCTGGCCCTTTGCCGTACCTCTCCTGACAGGTTTCTAAAAGAAGACCCACTCAGAACTCAAGGATTCTCGTCACATCCCAACACACTCACATTCAAATGAAGTGCACAGACAAAATGATGCCAGCTCAGCAGCACAGGAAACGCAGATCAACATTTCATATGGTAAGACATGTATCAAACTGTAAGTGGGACATTAGGGTACTTTAAAGCTGAAAGTATGCTTATCAAATCGTTTGAGAAGTAATAAAAAAAAAACCAAGGCAGAATAAACGATGCGTTATCTGTCGAGGGCCCCTGATTTGAACGGTGGCAGTCTCTGGACTTCAGATTATGTTTTTAATGTTTGTTGTGTGTGTTCTGGTCAGATTTCTCTATTTGTTTCCTCTCCCAGTAAGTCGCCTAATTTATACACTTTATAGAGCTTAGATTCATACACTGAATAGATGTATTTATATAGAACAGCTCCTACAGGGGCTCCCGAGTGGCGCATCCAGTAAAGGCGCTCCTCGCAGGATGTGCCCTATAGCCTGGAGATCGCAGGTTCGAATCCAGGCTATGTCACAGCTGACCGTGACCGAGAGTTCCTAGGGGGCGGCGCGCAATTGGCTGAGCACTGCCCGGGTAGGGAGGGCTTAGGTCGGCAGGGGAATCCACGGCTCACCGCGCATCAGCGACCCCTGTGGCCGATAGGGCGCCTGTGGCTCTGCAGCGGAGCCGCCAGATCTGTGTTGTCCTCCGGCACTATAGGTCTGGTGGCATTGCTGTGGATCTGCAGTGCGAAAAATGACGGCTTGGAAGGAGCACGTTTCGGAGGACGCGTGTTTCAGCCTCCGTTTCCTGAGTCGGCGGGGGGGGTTGCGAGCGGTGAGCCGGGGATACAGATAATAATTGGGCATGCTAAATTGGGGTGAAAACCGGGGTAAAAATAATTGGCGACGACTAAATTTATAAAAAAAAAAAGAAAAAAAAAAAAGAACAGCTCCTACATACCATACAGCTTAACAAAGTGGACACTTTCTATGAAAGTTTACATCGGCCTCAATATGGTGCATATACCAGAAAGTATTTTAATACACAGTATTAGATCGATCCTGAACAAGACTAAAGGCTTTTTTTTTTTTTAATCCCCCCCCCCCCCCCCCTCCTCGTGGATAGAACTCATCGATATTCACCAAAGAGAAATATCTACTTTTCAATTTATATATTTTTTTCACTGATTATCTGCTAGTGCCTTGAGACAAGACAGGGGTCTATAAAATTGATCCCACAGCAGAGGATCGAAACACAAAGGCTCGCTGTGTGACGGATGTCAAATTGAAATCCTCCTTTTTAATGATCTAAACCAGCGGTGCTCCACCTGTGGCGCGCCACGTCTAGGACTTTGTTGTGTAATGACATGCTTAATTATTTCATTAATCTCAGCAGGTTTAACAAAATACGAAGCACCTGGTTTGGGACAAGAGCCACGCGCGCGGACCACCGAATTCAACTCCCCCCGCCCCCCCCCCCCCTCGAAGGCGCTATACAAACAATGATAATGATGATGCGGTTTTTATTGCTGCTTTCTGTCTCTCCCAATCTAATTTCTGCATCTGAAGCTCAAGCAGCCCCAGAGTGAACAAGTGCCAGAATCAATCTCTCTCTCGCTCTCTCTCTCGCTCTCTCTGCACAGCTCAGCTGGTCCTGGCATGCGAACGATGACTGCAAATGCAGACTAAAGGGCAGAGAGACAGACAGCAATGCAATTCATCCCCCCAAAACAAAAGTTAATAGAAAAGAGGAGACTGCGCGCAATGACCAGACACCGACTGGGAGCAATTTAGGAGAGGAGAGGTGAGGTGAGGGGCGGAGAGGGGAGGGATAGAGAGGAGAGGAGAGGAGAGGGGATAGAGAGGAGAAGGGAGGGGCGGAGAGGAGAGGAGGAGAGGGGAGGGGCGGAGAGGAGAGGGATAGACAGGAGAGGAGAGGAGAGGAGAGCTAAGGCAACATGCCAGAGGTTAAATAAAGGATGACATTCCAATTTGAAACAAAAGCCCTAGAGAACAGGATTGAAGGACTTCTTAAAAAGCAGACTGACTCTTGAGCAAAAAGTGCACCTTTAGGGGAACTCTGCCAGCAAGGCGATGACTAGCGTGGAGTTCATTTCTACATTTGTTCTGTTCAAACAGTAACTTGCCTTCCACGTCGACATGAGCCATGCACACATTACACTCCATCATTAGCAGCTGAGCAGTGCTTCCCAGCATGCTCCCCTCATGCCTGTGTCTACAGGCCCTGCATCTGTAGAGCCCTTTTCTCTGGTAAGAAGAATGAACAGCTGTATCGGAGCTCCTCGCTGAACAAGCGGTCTCGTGTTGCCCCAGATTTCTTATGAATCTATCCCCAGCCCTTTCAAACCTGCCTCTACTCTGGGTTTCAAAGACGTAGGAATTGTTTGGAACTTCCTGCCAAGACTTCCCCTTCTGTCCACATCACCAGAGAGGCACACGTCTTATTTACTCTGTTCTTTGACCTCTGTGTGCTGCTGATCCAGTCTGAACCCCCCCCCCAACATGCACGCACACACACACACACCCCCACACGCACACACAGACAGACACACCCCCACACACACACACGCACACCCCACATGCACGCATGTGCACACACACGCACATATATATTGTTTTAAACCGTGCAGTTTAATCCCTGCTAAACAGTTTGATTTTATATTTAATTTTTTTAATCACATTTTTCACAGAGAATAATCAATGTTAAGTTTCACACTAGAGCAGGCTTTGTACCCAATATGTACCCAAGGAACATTAATAACAGAGCCTAGGAGTCTTTGAGCCAGCAAAATAGAACACAAGCACACGGGTGCCCCATTAACCAATCCCAATCGCTGAGCAGGAACTACAAAACGCACGGGACGCAACGCCTCGTTTTCAAAAGACCAATAAGCACATCATGGACGGCCATGTGCTAAATCAACAAGATCATCACTCTGCGTGCCACACACCCAGGTCCCACTTACTCTGTTAGGAGCCACACTGCTTTCTTTCTGTGAGTTCTGAACACCGTGGCGTCAGTGTGCAGTTACTCCAGGATAGCTACATTCCTCAGCTCTGTGAGCCCCTGATGAACCGCACCCTGCTCCTGTACAGCGCCCCCCTCCCCTCTCCAGCACACACACCGTGTTTACAGCTCTATGAATGAAAGGTTTTTACCTCATTGGTGTTCCAGCGGTGCCTTTCCTTGGGAAGAGAGGAACATTTCGGGAGGCATTCGAGCAGCTTCTTGGGTAGGAATATTTTCACATGACTGCCATTGCTGTTACCATGATCATCTGAGGAGAAACGGAAAACGACAAGAGATGAGTGCAGGGAGATTCAGTGTGCTTTCACTTCCAAAACTCAACCAATCAACCCTGTATTTATAAAGCACCTTTCACACAAAAACGACATCAACAGCATAACCATCCTGAACACATCGCAACGTGACCGTCTATAAAAAAAAAAAGACATGAACAAATAAAGAATTGTAAATGGAGCAGTGTGGTGTTTTTAGCTTGTGTGTGTTCCGAGTGTTTACTCAGGATAAGAAAGTCCGCTGCACACGTTGATCCAGCCGTGACCCTCCTCCTGATCTGCTGCTTCGCCTGTCCCAAACTCTCCCACAAACAGGGAACACATTCCGGAGCAGGGCTTACTTACTTATTAAGCCAACTCAGCACCTGGCCAGGACTCCAAGTCAGTGCTAAACGAGGCTTTGAACTTTTTATAGTGTTTGCAACAGCTCCTGAAACAACAGGGGGGAGCAGTACTAATGTTCATAAGAAAACAGACTTCACCCTTTCACGCGCACCTCCTCCCGCGAGGCTGTAAAGTGAAATTTAAACGGCTGTGCGCACGACAGGGGCACAGCATTCGCTGGCATATCTTTTCAACGAGGGTCAACTAAAACCCGCCCCGGTCGCGGGCCGTCAGACATGACTGGCTTACAGGCGGGAACAAAGAGAAGGCCGGCCAGCTCACCCCAGCTGCACAGGGGGCCAGCGAATCAGCTTGAAGGCAGGATTAAAAAGGTACTGAACCAGGGAGAGAAACCACACAAATACAGAAAACAAGCCTCTGGCAAAACACTAACGAAAAGACCAACCATGAAGCTACATCGCGCTCTGCTCCGGAATGAAAATTCAGCCTGCGAAAACTTACACAAAGCCAGGCAGATATCTGTGATCATTTGCTTCGCCCAATTAGCATTTACATACAGTACCTGCTCAGGAATTGGAAACTGTTATTATCTTCAGCAACAAACAGAGCAGACACGCCGGGCAGAGAAATGCACAGCTTAACAAGAACAGAGAGAGGGGGGGAGAGAGAGAGAGAGTAATGAAAACAAAAAGATGAAGAAATAAAAAGCATTGTGGTACACGCTGAGCCCTCGCTGTCTATTCACAGCACACTTTGTTTTCTCCCAAATGACAGACTAACGACTTGAAGGAACGACTATAATTAAAGCATGCTTAAGTGTTGTACAAGACGTAACGGGCAGAGAGTCTGGTTTGTGCCGTGCTTGCGTCTGGATGCTCCTGTAGGCTTCGTGCTGCTAATGAAAGGGGCTGGCACGGGGGGGGGGGGGGGGGGGGGGGGCACGGTCAAGCCAGAGTATTCGTCTGTCTGCAGCAGCGTACACTTAACACAACAATAAAGGGTACTATTAAAAACATGACGGTCCAGCAAGCGCAGCGGGACCCTCGCACACGGGCCCTCCTGTTCATAAAATGTCATTAAAAAGATTCAAGGACTGCGTTTTTAAGTGTTTGCAAACATCTTGGTCTGAGATTAACAGCGCTTTGAAAAGTGGAAATAATTGTATATCCCTTCTGGTTATTACAGTAACAGGATCTTCCAGGGGTCTGAAATGTTCTTCAAGACTGTATTTACCAGACCCGACAGCAGAACTCTAGCACAGTGGGGACACAGTAACTGCGCAACATGACAAGTCTTGCCTGTATCTCTCTCACTCTCTTCTACATAGCTTCATGATTTATTTCTGCCATGAATCTCGTTTGCAGGTGCCGAGAAAAAAGAAAAAAAAAGATAAAAAGTTCAAACAGCAGAATCGGCTTTAAAAAAAAAAAAGTTTACAAAGTTTTTAAAAATGCCAGATAGCGAGATCTCTCATCTGCGTGCAGGCCTGGGGTTTGAAATCCTCTTTCCATGGGAATGTGTGTTTATCATAAATAATCTCTACAGTTTCGCTGGTCGCTCCAGTCTCTGCACAGCAGACGAGCCTCCTTGTCTGTAACACGGGCTCATTGTAATTGCTGCTGCTGTTGTCTGTTGTGTTGTTTGATCGCGGAGAATAAAAGGGCCCGGGATAGTGATGATGAAGGTATTTGAGGTATGCAGAGCACAGCCTTGAAACGATAGCGCTCTCTCTTGTGTGACTGAGACAGCAGCTTCTAAGAGGTGCAATGCGCTTCACTCACACACTGCCTGCTGCTCCTTTACTTTTTAGGGTGTTTTTGTTTCTCAAAACTATAAAAACTGAGGACTCTGAGACTCTCTGGTTAAATATAATAATAATAATAATAATATGAAACGTAGTTGCAGTTCATTTATCCTGTCTGTGTGTGTGTGTGTCTGTGTGTCTCTGTCTCTGTGTGTGCGTCTCTGTGTGTGGTGTCTGTGTGCGTCTGTCTCTCTGTGTGTGCGCGTCTATGTCTCTGTGTGTCTCACTGTGTGTGGTGTCTGTCTCTGTGTCTCTCTGTGTGCGTGTGTGTGCAGTTGCTCACAGTAAAATGATGCGCTCCAGTAAAACCCCAGTGAAAACGTGTTTGGGGTGGCACAGGTCACAGCAGCATGTAAATGTACAAACTGATAAGGGAGCTGAAAGCATTGTGTGTGCGTGTGTGTGTGTGTGTGTGTGCGTGCGTGCGTCCGTGCGTGTGTGCGTGTTGCTTTTTTTGTTTGTTTGTTTTTTGTTCTCGTCGTTTCAACATCATGATCTTGGGGAAATGCCTGCATCTTCTCGCTTCATGAGAACACACACATTAAAGGGATTTTTTTTTTTTTTTCTTGGTCATGCCATTTGCACCTGGTCTACCCATGAGGCCGACACGGGCCATCAAACTTACTGCAAACCGAATTCAAAATCAATACCTTCACAGGCAGCATTCCCCCCTCCCCGTCCCCTCTGACATGCAATGCAACGGGCTGCGCAGAGGCGTCCAGAAAACCTGTTAGATCAAACTCTGTGTTTTAGAAGAAGCGGCACTTTGGGGTGATGAGCTGCTCTGTGGAGCGTGACCTGCCTGTGAGCTGAAACTCTGGGGTCACAAGAGCCAGCAGCCTGGGGCTGCCCAGCTGACTTCTAATAAGAAGCATGACTGCGGAGGAACTGGCTGGATGTCTCCGAGCAAGAGAGGCCGCTCCAGAGTTTACAAACAACTCCCTCACCTGCTGCACCCCCAGATCTCAGGACGCAGCCCGTCAGACACACTCAGACACCCGACAAACAAACGGCGGCAGCCGTATCTGTGCGAGACCCACGTGCCCAGGCACTGCTCTTCAATCCTGCTTGAGCTGCAGTGGAGGCGAGGGCTGGACCTGTGCAGGCAGGCAGGCAGCTCAGGCTGTCCCTTCAGCCCCCCTTTTCTCCGGCAGTCACAGGATCCGTTTCCAGCTCCTGGTAAAGCCGAGGAAAAGCTGCTCAGCGTGGGAACGTTTCACCCTGAGCTCTACTGAAGTAGCGAAGTGCAATCGCCTTCCCTAGTCGTCTTTTTATTTCATTTTAATCTCTCAGGTCTCTAAAGCCAAAACTCGCGGGTTTGTTTTTCAAAACTCACACCGCAGACAACTTTCCCTAGGGGAGTGCATCTGAACGAGGACAACGATAACCCTCGTAGCGGCTTTTAAAAAAAAACACCAACTAGGAAAATAAACAACAACTCTGATAAACATTACGGAGAGTTTTTTGGGGTGTTTCATGCAGCTGTTTGAGTGTAATCACTGGCATTTGAAAGGACAGCTGCACCATCAAGGAGGCAGTGCGGTCCAGTGGTTAAAGTCCAGGGCTTGTAACCAGAAGGTCACGGGTTCAGATCCCACCTCTGCCTCTGACTGCCTCACTGTGTGTGACCCTGAGCAAGTCACTTCACCTCCTTGTGCTCCGTCCTGCGGATGAGATGTTAAATCAACGTCCTATTGGAAGTGACTCTGCATATAATGCACAGTTCACAGCCTGCCTCTGTGAAGCGCTTTGTGATGGGGGTGCACTATGAAAGGCGCTATATAAAAATAGATATTATTATTATATTATCATTAAAATGTTATTCTCGGGATAGTTTCTTAATGCACCATCCTCCGGCGATTACCCTCAAAAAACACACCTTGAATCAGCGTTAATAAAAACATCACTAACGCCCGGGGCAAACTTCTAACGCCTGGTCAGCAATGAGTTTTAACCCTTTGCGGTCCTGTCGGACCTGGTCCGACATTGCAATTATTCCTATCAGGTCCATTGTCGGACCCTGTCCGACATCATCAAAAAAACGCAAAAAACGGGTTTCTAGTCGTTTTTTCTCCGGAAAAAGCCGAGAAAACCATTCAATGGCTGAGTGGGAGCGACAGGAGCCGAGACAAGCCGATAAAAAAAAACAAAAAAAACCCAACAACAAAAGGCGTATCTCATGAATAGTCATACATGACCCTGGTATCAGATAACGGGGCGGTCGTAAGTAAGCAAGCTGGCTGTTACTGTATCAGCGCACAGAGACTATCACGGACATTTGCAGAGCTTTTCTGAGATGTTATAGTAATAAAATAATGACTTGGATCGCATTATTGAGGAGTTTGGTGATAAAACGAGTGATCAGGAGATGATTGATTAGTATGTACGACTATTATTATTATTATTATTATTATTATTATTATTATTATTATTATTATTATTTATTTCTTACATAGGTGAAAGCGATAGCGAATGAAAGGGTGGGGCGGGGCTGGAGATGCCTAGTGAGTGCTTTGTTGATATGCAGGGCCTTTTAAACCCGTTTGACTGTGGGGAAAAAAATACTTTTAAACAGCGCGTCTAAAATTAACTGCGCGTGTGAAAACAAACTGGACCTGAAGCGCACTTAACAAATGGACTGCAAAGGGACTGTCTCTCTCAGATACCTGCCTACCTGCCTAGCCTTGCAGCAGAGGGCTTGGTCTCTCACATCACTATAAGCCCTTGTCTCTGGGCAGGTACTCTGGTAAACAGTATTGAGAGGTTCCCAGTGTTGTTGTCAGACACGGTAATTCAAGGTTAGGTCACAGAGTCTGAAGTGCACAGGACAGGTGCCATACTTTACACTGCGCAAGAGCCGTACCCTAATTCACTGTCCTGGAAGCTGGCTGTTTTTTTTTCATGTGCAAGCCTGATAGAGAATTTCTAAAGGACCGCTGTAGATGTGTCTGTATCTCTCTGCCTCGTTCCGCTGTGGCGAAGTCTCTGTGATGAAGCGGTCCGAGCACAAACAGATCACTCCAGCGACGGGAATCAGACTCCCGCTGCACAGCAGTCTGATCCAGTCCTGGTTTCACTAGGAGTTTATTAATAAGCTGGGCTGGTTACCTAGACACACACACTGGGGCTAATCAAGCTGGTATTTAAACCTGGAATGGGTGACACTGCTGTGCGATTCCCACCCCTGGAACGAAGAGATATATATATATAACAGAGCATCGCAGC
The DNA here is from genome assembly GCF_902713425.1 of Acipenser ruthenus. NCBI lineage: Eukaryota > Metazoa > Chordata > Actinopteri > Acipenseriformes > Acipenseridae > Acipenser > Acipenser ruthenus. Next base: position 212,676 of record NC_081208.1, read on the forward strand.
TGCAGGCTCTCTGAGCGAGTTTGAGAGTTCGTTGACGCAATCTGAATGCCGAACTCTCACAGTTGATTTCAGCTTCCTCCCCGACACTCAAACAAGAAGGCTGATCTTTACACAGCCGCGTGGGATCACAGATTCCTCCGAGGAGGAGAGGGGAGATTCCTATAAGAAGCAAGAAATAAATTCTGCTTCTAGAACTGAAAAAAGATGAAATTTTGCAAGTTACAGTTAACATTTTTTTTGTTTTATTACAGTGAAATCGGTTTGACTGCTAGTGCAGTGTTTTGTGTGATCGTTTGAGAATGCTCTCCTCTGCCTCAAACGACACACAGAGGGTTCGCTTCAATAAGATTTGGGGTTAATCGCAAAAACAACGATGGATTGAGGAAGTTTTGAACGAGAGAGACACTCTGGAAGCAACATAACAAACCAGAGAGGCGTTTTAACCTGCAAGTCATGAAACCCCAATTAATGCGCGATCTTAAAATAGCAGAGTCGGGTCTATTTTTACACGGATTTCATACAGTGATAGTCGAAGCATTCCGTTTACAAGTTAAAAAACATCACAGCAGGAGATCTTTGATGAGAACACTTACTCTTAGCACAGCACCGCCCCCTTGTGGGCTAAACCCGAAATGCAAGCCTCCCCAAACAGCTTGCTGGCATTTTCCTGAATCGCTGTTATTTGATAAATTACAGATAACCAGCCGCGCGTTTCGCAAGACCAAAACCACAACACATGCGTTACAACGGATAGTCTTTCGTTCCGAAAACATTACAATAATAAAAGAAGTCGATCATGCAGAAAATCTTGCCTTTAAGCAAACAAATATATACATGTTTTTTTTGTTGTTTTTTTTTCAATTAGGAATTAATGAGAAATCTAATTAAATTGTATCCCCCCTATTATAAATACACGCAATTTTCTATTTAGTCTGAACCATAATGGATTGCGGTTAGTTTCAGATATGAAGTGTGTTTGCCCTTCATCTCGCTCGCCACCTAGCGGTCCATCACGGCAATACAATCATCAAATACCTGTGCGTGTTTTTTATTTAATATTAATTTAATAACCGGTTATTCATAAGCAACGACTCGATCGCTTATACAGCCCTGTGTTTAGTTTTACAACACTACTGCGGGCGTTACCATATTTCAGCATTTTAAACTCGAAGATGCATTTTCACTTGGAAACTCGCAATAACCTGAACAGAAAAATAAATCAGATCTGTGCATGACATGCTGAAGGAGCCGGAGTGTCGCTAAAAGTCACGCTTTTGCGTTTGTATTGTATTGTATCAGCAGCTGGCTGTAACCACATCGTGTATTTATGTGCTATTAATGCGTGTCAGCTTTGAACGCCGCTCTCCGCGCTTCTTCATATTATTATTATTATTATTATTATTATTATTATTATTATTATTATTATTTATTTCTTAGCAGACGCTCTTATCCAGGGCGACTTACAATTGTTACAAGATATCACATTATTTTTACATACAATTACCCATTTATACAGTTGGGTTTTTACTGGAGCAATCTAGGTAAAGTTCCTTGCTCAAGGGTACAGCAGCAGTGTCCCCCACCTGGGATTGAACCCACGACCCTCCGGGCAGGAGTCCAGAGCCCTAACCACTACTCCACGCTGCTGCACATAATATTTCATATATAAAGTGTTGCTCTCTCTACACGTCTCTGCAGGATCCGATCCGTTCACCCCGTCCACTCTGCACTCGCACATCCGTGTCTCTCCTCTCTGATTGTTTCCGCTATTTCGATTTCATTTGCTGACACTGTCAGATATTTATCGGAGCAGTTTGCTTGGGAGCACGCACTGAAAAAAAAAAAAGTATAATCTAGTCCAGTAAAATGAGTATCGTGTTCTACAACGTTCACCTGTAGCAACGTGCACGTTTAAATACAGATGCATGGTTAAAAAAAAAAAAACAACCTGTAAATCACATTTCAGACTGCATTTGAGAATTATGAATAAGTTACACGGCTTCTCCCTCACACCCCGGATCCAATGATGCAAGGTTAAAATCAATTTTAAATTATGAAATCCTCAGTTGCATTCACAGTAGTAGTTGGGGCACGCACTGGCTGCGTGGTTTTATCTTGTTTACAAATTACAAATGAACTAGTCTTCGCCACATTTGCCCGACACGACGCGTGTTCATCACCTCGGGGCAGTGACTGCGTTGTACAATACTGAGGGATGAGGTTTAAACAAACCAACAAAAACAGCGTGAAGAGAAAATCAATCTGGTTTTTATAACAGCTGTAATAATACAGATCTCTTACAGTTTACCGATCACCATCACCCCACGCGATTAAACACACACAGATAATATATATATACAGAGAGAGAGAGATACACACACAGAGATCACTCACTGCTTCACTCGACCCCGCAGTGTGCAGCTTGTCCTGTTAATGATGATTTGAAGGGATCCTCGTTTATATTTGGATATTGTGGATTGCACGCGATTTTCTGTGTATCCCCTCCGTGTTTCAAATGAATTATTTATTGAACCTGCTTGACATTCTCAGACGAGGCGAAGTTGCGTGTTTAATGTGCATGCTGTCACTTTGTTTCGCCTCGTTATTTTGCGCTGGGACAGATAAATACATTAAACTGGGATCTTTGCGTTCTCCCAGCTCTCTCTCTCTCTCTCTTTTTTATAATACACACAACACCCCCCCCCCCCCCCCCTCACCACCACCTTCTTTCGCTATTTCGGGATAAATTCGGGGTTTCGCCGGCACTTCAAACACTTCTGGGGTCTCCCCCTCCGCGCCCCTTCCTTTCGGATATTAAAACAAACAACCAGAATTTAGTTAAAAACTGAAAATATTAATCCCGTTATTTCTCTCTTACCTTCCGGCTTGTTTTCGGCAGCCATTTCCCCTCCGCGCGCCACATCCTCCTCCTCCTCCTCCTCCTCGCGACCGGGGGTACCTCACGCGCGTGCACGGCGCGGGCTCTACGTAGCGAGGGGGGGGCGGGGCGATGGGCGGGGGCGCCGGGGGATTATCGACCCTTCTATTGGGCATGAGAGATGCTGACTGACGGCGCGGTGTCCAGTCATTCTTTGTAAACGCAGACCGTCGTCCCGCCCCTCCTCCCGCTCAGCTCCTGGTTGGTTGCGAGTTCACATTTAGGGAGAGATGTGACAAGGCTGCGGACCAATAGAAAGCGAGCACTCCACTCCGCTGCCTGGTTTTCAAATATAAACCGTCAGTCGGGTGTTGTGGTTGGAGCGGTGTGGGCGCTCGCCGAGCTGGCTCCTTGTTTAGGGTCAAATACATACATTTTAAATACATTTTAATTACTCAGCGGACTCAACGGACTCAACCGTGTTGGGTTTGTCGATTTCCAAAGCCAAGACCGCAAAACAAAACGCACATTTATTTAAAAAAGCGGATCCAGAACACCCGTAACAAACGACAGCACCTGTAGCTCACGACGCTGTTTGTATGTGTAAGGGGACTAAAGAAACACAATTTAAACACACACAACACGACACGGTTCACGCCACTCGGGTGTATTTCTCGTTTTGAATGTATTTTGTAAGCAGGGGAGCGCTCATTGGCTGTTGCCTAGAGACGCCAGCACGAAAAGCCGTTGGTGTTTATTATAGGATATCGAGACGTCACTCAGGCAGCGTGGAAGGAAGATGGAGTCCCAGAGAGAGAGAGCTGTTTAAAGAAAGCTATTTAATGACTGCATGGCTTCCCTCTGCCCTCCCTTGTTGTGAGAGACGCGGGCACGCCGCGTGTGTGTTTCCAGGTGGATTTGCACGTTTCTATCGCAGCAGTGTCTTGCACGGTCGTGTCAGATTGTGAGCAGTCGCGCATTGACACCCGTCCTGCACAGACGGTGTAACAGAGACGTGAATTCATATGATCTAGCAGGGAGAGCGGTGCGAGGGGCGACCTCAGGCTTTCAAGGACATCCAAACCCAATTATACAAGTGATGCTGTGCACAGGTGCACAGAGAAAAGAGAGCAAGAAAAAGTGTGTGTGTGTGTGTGTGTATATATATATATATATATATATATATATATATATATATAGATGTGATCCAGCCATCTGAAATGTCTTTATAATATATAGCACTAGACCCTGATATTGATGCGATCCAGCCCTCTGAAATGTCTTTATAATATACAGCACTAGACCCTGATATTGATGCGATCCAGCCCTCTGAAATGTCTTTATAATATACAGCGCTAGACCCTGATATTGATGCGATCCAGCCCTCTGAAATGTCTTTATATCGATAGATAGATAGATAGATAGGATGCTGATAGAAAACAGGCTGATTTTCACTCACTCAAGGTCAGAGTGGACAGTAAGCCCACTCGTGGTAAAGCCACTCAGGGGCCGTTCTGATGATGATGTTTTACAAGCACGCGTGTACGGTATCTTCTATATGGGCGCTGTTAGGCACATCACCGCCCCCTGGAGGTGAGAAGACGGAATGGCAGGACCGGGTCCCGTCCCTTTGAACTGAAGACACGAGCACTGCTTCCCAAACAATGCAGGCGCTCAGCGTCTCATCAGTGTTGCTGAAGAGAAAATGTATTTCTCAAGCCAAAAACACAGCTGCTGTCCTGGCTGCAGCGTGAGCTACACATTACACCGGGACGCGACGCGCAGTCATCCCGTTTTGGCTCCTGTGAGGTGCGGAAGACTCCACGGGTCCACGCTATCACACCTGGGCAGTTTGGAGGCTTTCCGTCTCTGACACAAAGCGCGCATGCGTGGCGGGGTCCTGCCTGGCTGGCTGTATAAGCATGTTTTAGTGCTCCGGTTTAGTCCTGTTGTGAGTGTCTGTGAAGACAATGTCATTAAAAGGACGGGAGATGAAAGCTGTTCTCTGCAGCTGGGGGACCTGCTGGTTCTCTTATATATGCGTGTCATTACCCAGCCACACAAGAGAGCGTTCGTCTCATATAGTATTTCACCATGGCAAATCTGCTGTGCTTACCTCGGGGTTTACAGACAGTATTGCACTGATAATGCCCTGGTATCACATCAATAAACCAGGCTGAGAAGGAGATCTGTCTGTCTGTCTCTCTCCAGTGAGAATCCGAGGGTGTGGAGAGAGAGAGAGAGAGAGAGAGAGGGAGAGAGAGAGAGAGAGAGAGAGAGAGAGAGAGAGAGAGAGAGAGAGAGAGAGAGTGCTGTGCGGGAACCTGCCGCACAGTTAAAGTGATTTGAGTTTGATTACATGTGAGGTTTTAAGAGTTGAGTCTGTGTGAGAAGAGAGAGTCCTGGTGATTCTGTTTGAAAACTAAACAGCGAGGCAGAGAATCCGTCAAACAACTGAGACGTCATCTATTACTACTTGAAATGGGAATGTGTACAGACAGACACACACACACACACACAGACACACAGACACTCACACACAGACACACACACACACAGACACTCACACACAAGCACGCACACACACACAGACACACAGACACTCACACACAAGCACGCACACACACACAGACACACAGACACTCACACACAAGCACGCACACACACACAGACACACAGACACTCACACACAAGCACGCACACACACACACAGAGACACACAGACACTCACACACAGACACAGACACTCACACAGTCACACACACGATTCACAGGTACAGAGGGTTCATAACGAGGGACCCTGGAGGTTTCACTGCAGTTATAAATGGCACATTCTCATCGGAACACGTCCATGCTGTGTGAGGTTCGGTGCTGCCGGCCGGGTTGCAGTGACCTTGCTTTCACAGCGTCATTCTCCAGGGCTGAGCACAGAAATCATTAATTCTATTACTGTATTATTATTATTATTATTATTATTATTATTATTATTATTATTAACTTCAAATCAATCGCAAAGATAACGCGATACTTATTTCTTAACCCTTTACTGCCCGGGTTATTAATATGTGTGTATGACGCAGTTTCAGTAGTTATTTACTCAGTCACTCCGTCGCTGTAAATGTGTCTGTAGATTTAACCCTTGACGTGCTGGTGTCCTCACTCAAACACAGGCTACTCAGTAATTTCCTGGAGCATCTGAACTGACACCTTCCTTACCTGTCATTTAAATGTTGTCTCTTTAACTGTATTGTGATGATAATTTACTCGAATTTTGTTAACCGCGAAACTTAAGTCTAAATGTAACGTATCTAGAATATTGTGTTCAGTTCTGGTCTCTACAGAAAGGATATTGCTGCTCTAGAAAGAGTGCAAAGAAGAGCAACCAGAATTATGCCGGGTTTAAAAGGCATGTCGTATGCAGACAGGCTTAAAGAATTGAATCTATTCAGTCTTGAACAAAGAAGACTACGCGGCGATCTGATTCAAACATTCAAAATCCTAAAAGGTATAGACAATGTCGACCCAGGGGACTTCTTTGACCTGAAAAAAGAAACAAGGACCAGGGGTCACAAATGGAGATTAGATAAAGGGGGATTCAGAACAGAAAATAGGAGGCACTTTTTTACACAGAATTGTGAGGGTCTGGAACCAACTCCCCAGTAATGTTGTTGAAGCTGACACCCTGGGATCCTTCAAGAAGCTGCTTGATGAGATTCTGGGATCAATAAGATACTAACAACCAATTACATACATTAGATACACAGGTGTTAAAAGGGCTATCCATGAAAAACCACGTACACGAAGCGGAGAGGGGGGGCGTGTGTGTCACACGTGTGTCACACACCCTGTACATACACAACACGTCACTGTGCCTATGTGACATCCACGCCAGCAGGTGGCGCTGAGAACCTCGCCGGACGAAACCGCTCAGCAGCAGCATCATCATCATCCTCATCCCCACGAAGGAGGAGCGTCGCGGCGCAGTTGAAAGGTTGCGGACATGGCGGCGGTCCTGGTGGATGAGGAGATTGACAACGACGATTATTATTCACTGCTGAACGTCAGGAGAGAGGTGAGAGGCGCACGGCTCGGGTCCGACCCGCTTCGGCGCGGCGCGGCGTGGCGTGGCGTGTCCGTGGGTGTTTCCCCGGGTTTGCACGCTGAGTAAACGCGATGACCCGAGTATCATTCAGCGCAGTTCAGTGCTTTCCATGCAACATGAAGAGCTGCCTGTGTGCGTGTGTCAGGGTGTTGTTTACATCCGTCTCTTCATGACCTGAGAGAGCTGCTGTAACACAGATAACAAATAAAAACAGAAACGCGTCGTGATTCTAATAAATAAGAAGGTCAGTAAACACATAAGTATATACATGCTCATTAGCTTGTGAATCTGACACGCCCACAAACCATTGTTAATACAGTAGATATATTGTTCAGCTCATGCGGTGACTGGCAGGTGTGTGTGTCTCTGTGTGTGTGTCTGTGTGTGTGTGTGTGTCTCACAGTGTGTGTGTCTCAGTGTGTGTGTCTCTGTGTCTGTGTGTGTGTGTGTGTGTCTGTGTGTGTGTGTGTGTGTCTCAGTGTGTGTGTGTGTGTGTGTGTGTGTGTGTGTGTGTGTGTGTGTGTGTCTCAGTGTGTGTGTCAGTGTGTGTGTGTTTCGCTGTCACTGGTTTAATTCTCCTGTAATAATTGAAGATGTCTTTGTGTTTTTAATCTCCCGGGTGACCGTAATAAAATAAAACACATTAAAAGCACCCTCCTCGGGTTCAGATCAGCAGCTAATGCTCACCAACGCGCTGCGCTGCAGTGTGGAAGGCTGCGGGTTTGAGTTGCTCAGTGGTTAGAGAAAGCGCTGGGCTGCAGTGTGGAAGGGAGTGGGTTTGAGTGGCTCAGTGGTTAGAGATCTGGGCTGCTGGGCTGCAGTGTGGAAGGCAGCGGGTTTGAGTGGCTCAGTGGTTAGAGAAAGCGCTGGGCTGCAGTGTGGAAGGCAGCGGGTTTGAGTAGCTCAGTGGTTAGAGAAAACGCTGGGCTGCAGTGTGGAAGGGAGTGGGTTTGAGTAGCTCAGTGGTTAGAGATCTGGGCTGCTGGGCTGCAGTGTGGAAGGCAGCGGGTTT